>NW_024756095.1:0-68931 GCF_018991925.1 Homarus americanus
TCGATCATGTTCTTTGGTATACCCGATCAGGGGCCTTTGTTAGACGCGATCAGGGGACTTTGTTATTCTCGATAAGGTGACTTTTTTGTACTCGATCTGCGGACTGTGTTATACTCGACCAGGGGGCTTTTTTATACTCGATGAGGGGGTTTGTTATACTCGATCAGGGGACTTTGTTATACTCGATCTGGGGTCTTTGTTATACTCGATCTGGGGACTTTGTATATACTCGATCAGGGGATTTTGTTATACTCGATCAGGGGACTTTGTTATACTCGATGAGCGGGCTATGTTATACTCAATCAGGGGTGTTTGTTTTACTCGACTCGTGACTTTGTTATATTCGGTCAGGTGCCTTTCTTATACTCGATTAGTGGACTTTGTTATACTCGATCAGGGGACTTTGTTATTCTCGATCAGGGCACTTTGTTATACTCGATCAGGGTACTTTGTTATACTCGATCAGGGTACTTTGTTATACTCGATGAGGAGAATTTGTTATACGCGATCTTGGAACTTTGTTATACGCCATTAGGGTCCTTTGTTATACTCGATCAGGGGACTTAGTTATACTCGATCTGGGGACTTTGTTATACTCGATCATGCGACTTTATTATACTCGACCAGGGGACTTTGTTATACTCGATCAGGGGACTTTGTTTTACTCGATCTGGGGACTTTGTATATACTCGACTAGGGACAGTGTTATATTCGATCAGGTTTCTTTCTTATACTCGATCAGGGGGCTTTTTTATACCCGATGACGGGTTCTTTGTTATGTTCGATCAGGGGACTTTGTTATACTCGATCAGAGGACTTTGTTATACTCAATCTTGGGACTTTGTTATACTCCATTAGGGTCTTTTGTTATACTCGATCAGGGGACTTAGTTATGCTCGATTAGGGCACTTATTTTTACTCGATCAGGGGACTTTGTTGTACTCGATCAGGGGATTTTGTTATACTCGACCAGAGGCTTTTGTTATACTCGATAAGGGGCCTTTGTTATACTCGATTATGAGACTTTGTTATACTCGACCAGGGGACTTTGTTATACTCGACCAGGGGCCTTATTTTTACTCGATCAGGGGTTTTGTTAAACTCGATCAGGGGGCTTTGTTATACTCGATCAAGGGACTTTATTATACTCAACCAGGGGACTTTGTTATACTCGACCAGTGGGCTTTTTTATACTCGATGAGGGGGTTTGTTAAACTCGATCAGGGGACTTTGTTATACTCGACCAGGGGCCTTTGTTATTCTCGATAAGAATCCTTTGTTATACTCGATCATGGGACTTTGTTATACTCGACCAAAGGACTTTGTTAAACTCGAAGAGGGGGCCCCCTTCTTTATACTCGATCAGGGGGTTTTGTTAAACTCGATCAAGGGTGTTTGTTTTACTCGATCAGGGGACTTTGTTATACTCGGTCAGGGGACTTTGTTATACTCGATCAGGGGATTTTGTTATACTCGACTAGGGGCCTTTGTTATATTCGATAACGGGCCTTTGTTATACTCGATTATGGGACTTTGTTATACTCGTCCAAAGGACTTTGTTATACTCGACCAGGAGCCTTTGTTATACTCGATAAGGGGGTTTTGTTAAACTCGATCAGGGGGCTTTGTTATACTCAATCAAGGGACTTTATTATACTCAACCAGGGGACTTTGTTATACTCGACCAGGGGGGTTTTTTATACTCGATGAGGGGGTTTGTTAAACTCGATCAGGGGACTTTGTTATACTCGATAATGGGACTTTGTTATACTCGATCAGGGGACTTGTTATACTCGATCAGGGGCTTTATTGTACTCGATAAGGGGACTTTGTTAAACTCGATCATGGGACTTTGTTATTCTCGATCAGGTCACTTTGTTATACTCGATCAGGGTACTTTGTTATACTCGATGAGGGGACTTTGTTATACTCGATCAGGAGACTTTGTTATACGCGATCTTGGGACTTTGTTATACGCCATTAGGGTCCTTTGTTATACTCGATCAGGGGACTTAGTTATACTCGATCAGGGGCCTTTGTTATACTCGATCACGGGACTTTATTATACTCGACCAGGGGACTTTGTTATACTCGACCAGGGGGGTTTTTATACTCGATGAGGGGGTTTGTTAAACTCGATCAGGGGACTTTGTTATACTCGATCTGGGGACTTTGTTATACTCGATCTGGGGACTTTGTATATACTCGACTAGGGACATTGTTATATTCGATCAGGTGCCTTTCTTATACTCGATCAGGGGGCTTTGTTATACTCGATTACGGGACATTGTTATGTTCGATATGGGACTTTGTTATACTCGATCAGAGGACTTTGTTATACTCGATCTTGGGACTATGTTACACTCCATTAGGGTCCTTTGTTATACTCGATCAGGGGACTTAGTTATGCTCGATTAGAGCACTTAGTTATACTCGATCAGGGGACTTTGTTATACTCGATCAGAGGGCTTTGTTATACTCGATCAGGGGACTACGTTATACTTGACCAGGGGTGTATGTTTTACTCGATCAGCGGACTTTGTTATACTCGATCAGGGGACTTTGTTATACTCGATCAGGGGATTTTGTTATACTCGATCAGGGGACTTTGTTATACTCGATCAGGGGGCTTTGTTATACTCAATCAGGGATGTTTGTTTTACTCGACTCTTGACTATGTTATATTCGGTCAGGTGCCTTTCTTATACTCGACTCGTGACTATGTTATACTCGATCAGGGTACTTTGTTATACTCGATCAGGGGACTTTGTTATATACGACCAGGGGACTTTGTTATACTCGATGAGGGGACTTTGTTATACTCGATCAGGGGACTTTTTTATACTCGATCATGTTCTTTGGTATACCCGATCAGGGGCCTTTGTTATTCTCGATCAGGGGACTTTGTTATTCTCGATAAGGTGACTTTTTTGTACTCGATCTGCGGACTGTGTTATACTCGACCAGGGGGCTTTTTTATACTCGATGAGGGGGTTTGTTATACTCGATCAGGGGACTTTGTTATACTCGATCTGGGGACTTTGTTATACTCGATCAGGGGACTTTGTTATACTCCATTAGGGTCTTTTGTTATACTCGATCAGGGGACTTAGTTATGCTCGATTAGGGCACTTATTTTTACTCGATAAGGGGACTTTGTTGTACTCGATCAGGGGATTTTGTTATACTCGACCAGGGGCTTTTGTTATACTCGATAAGGGGCCTTTGATATACTCGATTATGAGACTTTGGTATACTCGACCAGGGGACTTTGTTATACTCGACCAGGGGGCTTTTTTATACTCGATCAGGGTTTTTTTTTAAACTCGATGAGGGGGCTTTGTTATACTCGACCAGGGGCCTTTGTTATACTCGATAAGGGGCCTTTGTTATACTCGATCATGGGACTTTGTTATACTCGACCAAAGGACTTTGTTAAACTCGAAGAGGGGGCTTCTTTATACTCGATCAGGGGGTTTTGTTAAACTCGATCAAGGGTGTTTGTTTTACTCGATCAGGGGACTTTGTTATACTCGATCAGGGGACTTTGTTATACTCGATAAGGGGCCTTTGTTATACTCGATCATGAGACATTGTTATACGCGATCGGAGGGCTTTGTTATACTCGATCTTGTGACTTTGTTATACTCGATCAGGGGACTTTAGTATACTCGATCAGGGGACTTTTTTATACTCGATCAGGGGGTTTTGTTAAACTCGATGATGGGTCTTTCTTATGCTCAATCAAGGGACTTTGTTATAGACGACTAGGGGACTTTGTTATACTCGATCAGGGGACTTTGTTATACTCGTTCAGGGGACTTTGCTATAACCGATCAGGTGACTTTGTTGTAATCGATCAGCGGACTTTGATATACTCGATCTGGGGGCTTTGTTATACTCGATCTTGGGACTTTATTATACTCGATCAGGGGACATTGTTATTTTCGACCAGTGGCCTTTGTTATACTCGATTCGGGGCATTTGAAATACTCGATCTTGAGACTTTGTTATACTCGACCAGTGGATTTTGTTATACTCGACCAGGGGGCATTTTTATGCTCGATGAGGTGGCTTTGTTCTACTCGATGAGGGGACTTTGTTATAATTGATCTGGGACTTTGTTATACGCAACCAGGGGGCTTTTTTATACTCGATGAGGGGGCATTGTTATACTCGATGAGGGGACTTTGTTATACTCGATCTGGGGACTTTGTTATACTCGATCAGGGGACTTTGTATATACTCGACTAGGAACATTGTTATATTCGATCAGGTGCCTTTCTTATACTCGATCAGGGGGCTTTGTTATACTCGATGACGGGACTTTGTTTTACTCGATCTGGGGACTTTGTTATACTCGAACAGGGTACTTTGTTATACTCGACCAGGGGACTTTGTTATACTCCATTAGGGTCCTTTGTTATACTCGATCAGGGGACTTTGTTATACTCGATCTTGGGACTTTGTTATACGGCATTAGGGTCCTTTGTTATATCGATTAGGGACACTTAGTTATACTCGATCAGGGGGCTTTGTTATACTCGACCAGGGGGCTTTTTCATACTCGATCAGGGGTTTTTGTTATACTCGACCAGGGGCCTTTGATATATTCGATAAGGGGCCTTTGTTATACTCGATTATGGGACTTTGTTATACTCGACAAAAGGACTTTGTTATACTCGACCAGTGGGCTTTTTCATACTCGATCAGGGGACTTTGTTATATTCGGTCAGGTTCCTTTCTTATACTCGATTAGTGGACTTTGTTATACTCGATCAGGGGACTTTGTTATATTCGGTCAGGGGACTTTGTTATACTCGACCAGGGGCCTTTGTTATATTCGATAAGGGGCCTTTGTTATACTCGATTATGGGACTTTGTTATACTCGACCAAAGGACTTTGTTATACTCGACCAGGGGCCTTTGTTATACTCGATAAGGGGCCTGTGTTATACTCGATCATTGGACTTTGTTATACTCGACCTGGGGACTTTGTTATACTCGACCAGGGGCCTTATTTATACTCGATCAGGGGTTTTTGTTAAACTCGATGAGGGGGCTTTGTTATTCTCGATCAGGGGACTTTGTTATACTCGGCGAGGGACTTTGTTTTTACTTTCGACCGAGGGACTTTGGTATTATGATCGAGGGATTTTTGTTATACTCGAGCAGGGGGCTTTTTTATACTCGATGAGAGGCCTTTGTTATTCTCGATGAGGGGACTTTGTTATACTCGATAAGGGGCTTTATTGTACTCGATAAGGGGACTTTGTTAAACTCGATCAGGGGACTTTGTTATTCTCGATCAGGGGACTTTGTTATACTCGGCCAGGGGACTTTGTTTATACTCGATGAGGGCACCTTTGTTTTCAAATCATAGGACTTTGTATATAAACCAGAGACTTTGTATACTAGATTGGGGCAGCACAACCTGCTCGATCATGGGACTTTGTTATATAAGGCAGGGGGACTTTGTTATACTCGACCAGGGGGCTTTTTTATACTCGATCAGGGGGTTTTGTTAAACTCGATGAGGGGGCTTTGTTATACTCGATGAGGGGACTTTGTTATACTCGGCCAGGGAAAGGTGTTATAATCGACCAGGGGGCTTTTTTATACTCGATGATGGCGCTTTGTTATACTCGATCAAAGGGCTTTGTTGTACTCGATCAGAGACTTTGTTATACTCGAGCAGGGGGCTTTTTTATACTCGATGAGGGGGCTTTGTTATACTCGATCAGGGGACTTTGTTATACTCGACCAGGGGCCTTTGTTATATTCGATAAGGGGCCTTTGTTATACTCGATTATGGGATTTTGTTATACTCGTCCAAAGGACTTTGTTATACTCGACCAGGGGCCTTTGTTATACTCGATAAGGGGGTTTTGTTAAACTCGACGAGGGGACTTTAGTATACTCGATCAGGGGTCTTTGTTATACTCGATCAGAGGACTTTGTTATACTCGATCGTGGGACTATGTTTTACTGCATTAGGGTCCTTTGCTATACTCGATCAGGGGACTTAGTTATGCTCGATTACGGCACTTAGTTATTCTCGATCAGGGGACTTTATTATACTCGATCAGGGGGCTTTGTTATACTCGATCAGGGGACTTCGTTATACTTGACCATGGGTGTATGTTTTACTCGATCAGGGGACTTTGTTATACTCGATCAGGGGACTTTGTTATACACGATCAGGGGACTTTGTTATACTCGATCAGGGGACATTGTTATACTCGATCAGGGGGCTTTGTTATACTCAATCAGGGGTGTTTGTTTTACTCGACTCGTGACTATGTTATATTCTGTAAGGTGCCTTTCTTATACTCGATTAGTGGACTTTGTTATACTCGATCAGGGGACTTTGTTATTCTCGATCAGGGCACTTTGTTATACTCGATCAGGGTACTTTGTTATACTCGATCAGGGGACTTTGTTATATACCAGCAGGGGACTTTGTTATACTCGATCAGGGACATTGTTATACTCGATAAGGGGCCTTTGTTATACTCGATCATGGGACTTTGTTATACTCGACCAGGGAAGTTGTTATACTGACCAGGGGGCTTTTTTATACTCGATCAGGGGGTTTTGTTAAACTCGATGAGGGGGCTTTGTTATACTCGAACAGGGGACTTTGTTTTACTCGGCCAGGGGACTTTGTTTTACTCGACCAGGGGACTTTGTTATTCTCGATCAGGGGGCTTTGTTATACTTGATCAGCGGACATTGTTATACTCGATCGGGGGGCTTTGTTATACTCGATCTTGTGACTTTGTTATACTTGATCAGGGGACTTTAGTATACCCGATCAGGGGACTTTTTTATACTCGATCAGGGGGTTTTGTTAAACTCGATGAGGGGTCTTTCGTATGCTCAATCAGGGGACTTTGTTATAGACGACCAGGGGACTTTGTTATACTCGATCAGGGGACTTTGTTATACTCGTTCAGGGGACTTTGCTATAACCGATCAGGTGACTTTGTTGTAATCGATCAGCGGACTTTGATATACTCGATCTGGGGGCTTTGTTATACTCGATCTTGGGACTTTGTTATACTCGATCAGGGGACTTTATTATACTCGATCAGGGGACATTGTTATTTTCGACCAGTGGCCTTTGTTATACTCGATTCGGGGCCTTTGAAATACTCGATCTTGGGACTTTGTTATACTCGACCAGGGGATTTTGTTATACTCGACCAGGGGGCTTTTTTATGCTCGATGAGGGGGCTTTGTTCTACTCGATGAGAGGGCTTTGTTATACTTGATCAGGGACTTTGTTATACGCAACCAGGGGGCTTTTTTATACTCGATGAGGGGGCATTGTTATACTCGATGAGGGGACTTTGTTATACTCGATTTGGGGACTTTGTTATACTCGATCAGGGGCCTTTGTATATACTCGACAAGGAACATTGTTATATTCGATCAGGTGCCTTTCTTATACTCGATCAGGGGGCTTTGTTATACTCGATGACGGTACTTTGTTATACTCGATCTGGGGACTTTGTTATACTCGACCAGGGGATTTTGTTATACTCGACCAGGGCGCTTTTTTATGCTCGATGAGGGGGCTTTGTTCTACTCGATGAGAGGGCTTTGTTATACTTGATCAGGGACTTTGTTATACGCAACCAGGGGGCTTTTTTATACTCGATGAGGGGGCATTGTTATACTCGATGAGGGGACTTTGTTATACTCGATCTGGGGACTTTGTTATACTCGATCAGGGGACTTTGTTATACTCGACCAGGGGACTGTGTTATACTCCATTAGGGTCCTTTGTTATACTCGATCAGGGGACTTTGTTATACTCGATCTTGGGACTTTGTTATACGGCATTAGGGTCCTTTGTTATATCGATTAGGGACACTTAGTTATACTCGATCAGGGGACTTTGTTATAGTCGATCAGGGGGCTTTGTTATACTCGACCAGGGGGCTTTTTCATACTCGATCAGGGGGTTGTGTTATACTCGACCAGGGGCCTTTGTTATATTCGATAAGGGGCCTTTGTTATACTCGATTATGGGACTTTGTTACACTCGACAAAAGGATTTTGTTATACACGACCAGGGGGCTTTTTCATACTCGATCAGGGGACTTTGTTATATTAGGTCAGGTGCCTTTCTTATACTCGATTAGTGGACTTTGTTATACTCGATCAGGGGACTTTGTTATATTCGATCAGGGGATTTTGTTATACTCGACCAGGGGCCTTTCTTATATTCGATAAGGGGCCTTTGTTATACTCGATTATGGGACTTTGTTATACTCGACCAAAGGACTTTGTTATACTCGACCAGGGGCCTTTGTTATACTCGATAAGGGGACTTTGTTATACTCGATAAGGGGCTTTATTGTACTCGATAAGGGGACTTTGTTAAACTCGATCAGGGGACTTTGTTATTCTCGATCAGGGGACTTTGTTATGCTCGGCCAGGGGACTTTGTTTTACTCGACCAGGGGACTTTAGTATTCTCGATCAGGGGACTTTGTTTTACTCGATCAAGGGCCTTTGTTATACTCGATAATGGGACTTTGTTATACTCGATCAGGGGACTTTGTTATACTCGTTAAGGGGCTTTATTGTAGTCGATAAGGGGACTTTGTTAAACTCGATCAGGGGACTTTGTTATTCTCGATCAGGGCACTTTGTTATACTCGATCAGGGTACT
This sequence comes from Homarus americanus, assembly GCF_018991925.1. NCBI lineage: Eukaryota > Metazoa > Arthropoda > Malacostraca > Decapoda > Nephropidae > Homarus > Homarus americanus. The sequence continues at coordinate 8,687 of NW_024756095.1, forward strand.
TTGTTATACTCGATCAGGGGCCTTTGTTATACTCGATCATGGGACTTTATTATACTCGACCAGGGGACTTTGTTATACTAGATTCGGGGCCTTTGTTATACTCGATCATTGGACTTTGTTATACTCGACCAGGGGACTTTGTTATACTCGACCAGGGTTTTTTTTTATACTCGATGAGGGGGTTTTGTTAAACTCGATGAGGGGGCTTTGTTATACTCGATGAGGGGACTTTGTTATATTCGGCCAGGGAACTGTGTTATACTCGACCAGGGGGCTTTTTTATACTCGATGATGGGGCTTTGTTATACTCGATCAAATGGCTTTGTTGTGCTCGATCAGAGACTTTGTTATACTCGAGCAGGGGGCTTTTTTATACTCGGTAGGAGGGCTTTGTTATACTCGATCAGGGGACTTTGGTATACTCGACCAGGGGCCTTTGTTATATTCGATAAGGGGGCCTTTGTTATGCTAGATTATGGGACTTTGTTATATACTCTGTCCAAAGTTTTGTTATACTCGACGGGGCCTTTGTTATACTCGATAGGGGCCTAATGTTATATACTTCGATAATGGGACTTGTTATATGCTCGACCAGGGACTTTATTATACTCGACCAGGGCCTTATTTATACTCGATCAGGGGGTTTTGTTAAACTCGATGAGGGGGCTTTGATATACTCGATCAGGGGACTTTGTTATACTCGGCCAGGGGACTTTGTTTCACTCGACCAGGGGACTTTAGTATACTCGATCAGGGGACTTTGTTATACTCGATCAGGGGCCTTTGTTATACTTGATAATGGGACTTTGTTATACTCGATCAGGGGACTTGTTATACTCGATCAGCGGCTTTATTGTACTCGATAAGGGGACTTTGTTAAACTCGATCAGGGGACTTTGTTATTCTCGATGAGGGCACTTTGTTATACTCGATCAGGGTACTTTGTTATACTCGATCAGGGGACTTTGTTATACTCGATCAGGAGACTTTGTTATATGCGATCTTGGGACTTTGTTATACGCCATTAGGGTCCTTTGTTATACTCGATCAGGGGACTTAGTTATACTCGATCAGGGGCCTTTGTTATACTCGATCACGGGACTTTATTATACTCGACCAGGGGACTTTGTTATACTCGACCAGGGGGGTTTTTATACTCGATGAGGGGGTTTGTTAAACTCGATCAGGGGACTTTGTTATACTCGATCTGGGGACTTTGTTATACTCGATCTGGGGACTTTGTATATACTCGACTAGGGACATTGTTATATTCGATCAGGTGCCTTTCTTATACTCGATCAGGGGGCTTTGTTATACTCGATTACGGGACATTATTATGTTCGATAGAGGACTTTGTTATACTCGATCAGAGGACTTTCTTATACTCGATCTTGGGACTATGTTATACTCCATTAGGGTCCTTTGTTATACTCGATCAGGGGACTTAGTTATGCTCGATTAGGGCACTTAGTTATACTCGATCAGGGGACTTTGTTATACTCGATCAGGGGGCTTTGTTATACTCGATCAGGGACTTCGTTATACTTGACCAGGGGTGTATGTTTTACTCGATCAGGGGACTTTGTTATACTCGATCAGGGGACTTTGTTATACTCGATCAGGGGATTTTGTTATACTTGATCAGGGGACATTGTTATACTCGATCAGGGGGCTTTGTTATACTCAATCAGGGGTGTTTGTTTTACTCGACTCGTGACTATGTTATATTCGGTCAGGTGCCTTTCTTATACTCGATTAGTGGACTTTGTTATACTCGATCAGGGGACTTTGTTATTCTCGATCAGGGCACTTTGTTATACTCGATCAATGGTACTTTGTTATACTCGATCAGGGGACTTTGTTATATACGACCAGGGGACTTTGTTATACTTGATCAGGGGACATTGTTATACTCGACCAGGGGGCTTTTTCATACTCGATCAGGGGGTTTTGTTATACTCGACCAGGGGCCTTTGTTATATTCGATAAGGGGCCTTTGTTATACTCGATTATGGGACTTTGTTACACTCGACAAAAGGACTTTGTTATACTCGACCAGGGGGCTTTTTCATACTCGATCAGGGGACTTTGTTATATTCGGTCAGGTGCCTTTCTTATACTCGATTAGTGGACTTTGTTATACTCGATTAGGGGACTTTGTTATATTCGATCAGGGGATTTTGTTATACTCGACCAGGGTCCTTTCTTATATTCGATAAGGGGCCTTTGTTATACTCGATTATGGGACTTTGTTATAATCGACCAAAGGACTTTGTTATACTCGACCAGGGGCCTTTGTTATACTCGATAAGGGGACTTTGTTATACTCGATAAGGGGCTTTATTGTACTCGATAAGGGGACTTTGTTAAACTCGAACAGGGGACTTTTTTATTCTCGATCAGGGGACTTTGTTATACTCGGCCAGGGGACTTTGTTTTACTCGACCAGGGGACTTTAGTATTCTCGATCAGGGGACTTTGTTTTACTCGATCAGGGGCCTTTGTTATACTCGATAATGGGACTTTCTTATACTCGATCAGGGGACTTTGTTATACTCGACAAGGGGCTTTATTGTACTCGATAAGGGGACTTTGTTAAACTCGATCAGGGGACTTTGTTATTCTCGATCAGGGCACTTTGTTATACTCGATCAGGGTACTTTGTTATACTCGATCAGGGGCCTTTGTTATACTCGATCATGGGACTTTATTATACTCGACCAGGGGACTTTGTTATACTAGATTCGGGGCCTTTGTTATACTCGATCATTGGACTTTGTTATACTCGACCAGGGGACTTTGTTATACTCGACCAGGGGTTTTTTTATACTCGATCAGGGGGTTTTGGTAAACTCGATGAGGGGGCTTTGTTATACTCGATGAGGGGACTTTGTTATCTTCGGCCAGGGAACTGTGTTATACTCGACCAGGGGGCTTTTTTATACTCGATGATGGGGCTTTGTTATACTCGATCAAAGGGCATTGTTGTACTCGATCAGAGACTTTATTATACTCGAGCAGGGGGCTTTTTTATACTCGATGAGAGGGCTTTGTTATACTCGATCAGGGCCTTTGAAATACCTGATCTTGGGACTTTGTTATACTGACCAGGGGATTTTGTTATACTCTCGACCAGGGGGCTTTTATGCTCGATGAGGGGCATTGTTATACTCTCGATGAGGGGACTTTGTTATACTCGATCTGGGACTTTGTTATACTCGATCAGGGGCCTTGTATGCTACTCGACTAGAACATTGTTATATCTGATCAGGCCTTTCTTATACTCGATCAGGGGCTTTGTTATACCTCGATCTTGGACTTTTTTATACCTCGATAAGGGGATTTATTGTACTCGATAAGGGGACTTTGTTAAACTCGATCAGGGGACTTTGTTATTCTCGATCAGGGCACTTTGTTATACTCGATCAGGGTACTTTGTTATACTCGATCAGTGGCCTTTGTTATACTCGATCATTGGACTTTGTTATACTCGACCAGGGGACTTTGTTATACTCGACCAGGGGGCTTTTTTATACTCGATCAGGGGGTTTTGTTAAACTCGATGAGGGGGCTTTGTTATACTCGATGAGGGGACTTTGTTATATTCGATCAGGGGACTTTTTTATACTCGATCATGTTCTTTGGTATACCCGATCAGGGGCCTTTGTTATACTCGATCAGGGGACTTTGTTATTCTTGATCAGGGGACTTTGTTATATACGACCAGGGGACTTTGTTATACTCGATCAGGGGACTTTTTTATACTCGATCATGTTCTTTGGTATACCCGATCAGGGGCCTTTGTTATACTCGATCAGGGGACTTTGTTATTCTCGATAAGGTGACTTTTTTGTACTCGATCTGCGGACTTTGTTATACTCGATCTGGGTACTTTGTATATACTCGATCAGGGGATTTTGTTATACTCGATCAGGGGACTTTGTTATACTCGATGAGGGGGCTCTGTTATACTCAATCAGGGGTGTTTGTTTTACTCGACTCTTGACTTTGTTATATTCGGTCAGGTGCCTTTCTTATACTCGATCAGGGGGCTTTTTTATACTCGATGAGGGGACTTTGTTATTCTCGATCAGGGCACTTTGTTATACTTGATCAGGGTACTTTGTTATACTCGATCAGGGGACTTTGTTATACTCGATCAGGAGAATTTGTTATACGCGATCTTGGGACTTTGTTATACGCCATTAGGGTCCTTTGTTATACTCGATCAGGGGACTTAGTTATACTCGATCGGGGGACTTTGTTATACTCGATCATGCGACTTTATTATACTCGACCAGGGGACTTTGTTATACTCGATCAGGGGACTTTGTTATACTTGATCTGGGGACTTTGTATATACTTGACTAGGGACAGTGTTATATTCGATCAGGTGCCTTTCTTATACTCGATCAGGGGGCTTTTTTATACTCGATGACGGGTTCTTTGTTATGTTCGATCAGGGGAATTTGTTATACTCGATCAGAGGACTTTGTTATACTCAATCTTGGGTCTTTGTTATACTCCATTAGGGTCCTTTGTTATACTCGATCAGGGGACTTAGTTATGCTCGATTAGAGCACTTATTTATACTCGATCAGGGGAATTTGTTGTACTCGATCAGGGGATTTTGTTATACTCGACCAGGGGCTTTTGTTATACTCGATAAGGGGCCTTTGTTATACTCGATTATGGGACTTTGTTATACTCGACCAGGGGACTTTGTTATACTCGACCAGGGGGCTTTTTTATACTCGATCAGGGTTTTTTTTTAAACTCGATGAGGGGGCTTTGTTATACTCGACCAGGGGCCTTTGCTATACTCGATAAGGGGCCTTTGTTATACTCGATCATGGGACTTTGTTATACTCGACCAAAGGACTTTGTTATACTCGAAGATGGGGCTTCTTTATACTCTATCAGGGGGTTTTGTTAAACTCGATCAAGGGTGTTTGTTTTACTCGATCAGGGGACTTTGTTATACTCGATCAGGGGACTTTGTTATACTCAATAAGGGGCCTTTGTTATACTCGATCATGGGACTTTGTTATACTCGACCAGGGGAGTTGTTATATTCGACCAGGGGGCTTTTTTATAGTCGATCAGGGGGTTTTGTTAAACTCGATGAGGGGGCTTTGTTATACTCGAACAGGGGACTTTGTTTTACTCGGCCAGGGGACTTTGTTTTACTCGACCAGGGGACTTTACTATACTCGATCAGGGGACTTTGTTATACTCGATCAGGGGCCTTTGTTATACTCGATAATGGGACTTTGTTATACTCGATCAGGGAACTTTGTTATACTCGATCAGGGGCTTTATTGTACTCGATAGGGCCTTTGTTATACTCGATAAGGGGCCTTTGTTATACTCGATCATGGGACTTTGTTATACTCGACCAAAGGACTTTGTTATACTCGAAGAGGGGGCTTCTTTATACTCGAAGAGGGGGCTTCTTTATACTCGATCAGGGGGTTTTGTTAAACTCGATCAAGGGTGTTTGTTTTACTCGATCAGGGGACTTTGTTATGCTCGATCAGGGGACTTTGTTATACTCGATAAGGGGCCTTTGTTATACTCGATCATGGGACTTTGTTATACTCGACCAGGGGAGTTGTTATACTCGACCAGGGGGCTTTTTTATACTCGATCTGGGGGTTTTGTTAAACTCGATGAGGGAGCTTTGTTATACTCGAACAGGGGACTTTGTTTTACTCGGCCAGGGGACTTTGTTTTACTCGACCAGGGGACTTTGTTATTCTCGATCAGGGGGCTTTGTTATACTTGATCAGCGGACTTTGTTATTCTCGATCGGGGGGCTTTGTTATACTCGATCTTGTGACTTTGTTATACTCGATCAGGGGACTTTAGTATACTCGATCAGGGGACTTTTTTATACTCGATCAGGGGGTTTGTTAAACTCGATGAGGGGTCTTTCTTATACTCAATCAGGGGACTTTGTTATAGACGACCAAGGGACTTTGTTATACTCGATCAGGGGACTTTGTTATACTCGTTCAGGGGACTTTGCTATAACCGATCAGGTGACTTTCTTGTAATCGATCAGCGGACATTGTTATACTCGATCAGGGGACTTTATTATACTCGATCAGGGGACATTGTTATTTTCGACGAGTGGCCTTTGTTATACTCGATTCGGGGCGTTTGAAATACTGATCTTGGGACTTTGTTATACTCGACCAGGGGATTTTGTTATACTCGACCAGGGGGCTTTTTTATGCTCGATGAGGGGGCTTTGTTCTACTCGATGAGAGGGCTTTGTTATACTTGATAAGGGACTTTGTTATACGCAACCAGGGGGCTTTTTTATACTCGTTGAGTGGTCATTGTTATCCTCGATGAGGGGACTTTGTTATACTCGATCTGGGGACTTTGTTATACTCGATCAGGGGACTTAGTATATACTCGACTAGGAACATTGTTATATTCGATCAGGTGCCTTTCTTATACTCGATCAGGGGGCTTTGTTATACTCGATGACGGGACTTTGTTATACTCGATCTGGGGACTTTGTTATACTCGATCAGGGGACTTTGTTATACATGACCAGGGGACTTTGTTATATTCCATTAGGGTCCTTTGTTATACTCGATCAGGGGACTTTGTTATACTCGATCTTGGGACTTTGTTATACGGCATTAGGGTCCTTTGTTATATCGATTAGGGACACTTAGTTATACTCGATCAGGGGACTTTGTTATACTCGATCAGGGGGCTTTGTTTTACTCGATCAGGGGACTTTGCTATATTCGATCAGGGGATTTTGTTATACTCGACCAGGGGCCTTTGTTATATTCGATAAGGGGCCTTTGTTATAGTCGATTATGGGACTTTGTTATACTCGACCAAAGGACTTTGTTATACTCGACCAGGGGCCTTTGTTATACTCGATAAGGGGCCTGTGTTATACTCGATCATTGGACTTTGTTATACTCGACCTGGGGACTTTGTTATACTCGACCAGGGGCCTTATTTATACTCGATCAGGGGGTTTTGTTAAACTCGATGAGGGGGCTTTGTTATACTCGATCAGGGGACTTTGTTATACTCGGCCAGGGGACTTTGTTTTACTCGACCAGGGGACTTTAGTATTCTCGATCAGGGGACTTTGTTTTACTCGATCAGGGGCCTTTGTTATACTCGATAATGGGACTTTGTTATACTCGATCAGGGGACTTTGTTATACTAGATAAGGGGCTTTATTGTACTCTATAAGGGGACTTTGTTAAACTCGATCAGGGGACTTTGTTATTCTCGATCAGGGCACTTTGTTATACTCGATCAGGGTACTTTGTAATACTCGATCAGAGGCCTTTGTTATACTCGATCATGGGACTTTATTATACTCGACCAGGGGACTTTGTTATACTAGATTCGGGGCCTTTGTTATACTCGATCATGGGACTTTGTTATACTCGACCAGGGGACTTTGTTATACTCGACCAGGGGGCTTTTTTATACTCGATCAGGGGGTTTTGTTAAACTCGATGAGGGGGCTTTGTTATACTCGATGAGGGGACTTTGTATACTCGGCCAGGGACCTGTGTTATACTCGACCAGGGGGCTTTTTTATACTCGATGATGGGGCTTTGTTATACTCGATCAAATGGCTTTGTTGTGCTCGATCAGAGACTTTGTTATACTCGAGCAGGGGGCTTTTTTATACTCGATGAGGGGGCTTTGTTATACTCGATCAGGGGACTTAGTTATACTCGATCAGGGGTGTCTGTCTTACTCGATCAGGAGACTTTTTATACTCGATCATGGGACTTTGTTATACTCGATCAGGAGATTTTGTTATACTCGACCAGGGGCCTTTATTAAACTCGATAAGGGGCCTTTGTTATCCTCGATCATAGGACTTTGTTATACAAGACCAGGGGACTTTGTTATACTCGACCAGGGGGCTTTTTTATACTCGATCAGGGGGTTTTGTTAAACTCGATCAGGGGGTTTTGTTAAACTCGATCAGGGGGCTTTCTTATACTCAATCAGGGGACTTTGTTATAGACGACCAGGGGACTTTGTTATACTCGATCAGGGAACTTTGTTATACTCGTTCAGGGGACTTTGTTATAACCGATCAGGTGACTTTGTTGTAATCGATGAGAGGACTTTGTTATGCTCGACCAGGGGAGTTTGTTATACTCGACTAGGGGACTTTGTTATACTCCATTATGGTCCTTTGTTATACTCGATTAGGGGACTTTGTTATACTCGACCAAGGGCCTTATTTATACTCGATCAGGGGGTTTTGTTAAACTCGATCAAGGGGCTTTCTTATACTCAATCAGGGGACTTTGTTATAGACGACCAGGGGACTTTGTTATACTCGATCAGGGAACTTTGTTATACTCGTACAGGGGACTTTGTTATAACCGATCAGGTGACTTTGTTGTAATCGATCAGAGGACTTTGTTATACTCGACCAGGGGAGTTTGTTATACTCGACCAGGGGACTTTGTTATACTCCATTATGGTCCTTTGTTATACTCGATTAGGGGACTTTGTTATACTCGACCAGGGGCCTTATTTATACTCGATCAGGGGGTTTTGTTAAACTCGATGAGGGGGCTTTGTTATACTCGGCCAGGGGACTTTGTTTTACTCGACCAGGGGACTTTACTATACTCGATCAGGGGACTTTGTTATACTCGATCAGGGGCCTTTGTTATACTCGATAATGGGACTTTGTTATACTCGATCAGGGAACTTTGTTATACTCGATCAGGGGCTTTATTGTACTCGATAAGGGGACTTTGTTAAACTCGATCAGGAGACTTTGTTATTCCCGATCAGGGCACTTTGTTATACTCGATCATGGGACTTTGTTATACTCGACCAAAGGACTTTGTTATACTCGAAGAGGGGGCTTCTTTATACTCGATCAGGGGGTTTTGTTAAACTCGATCGAGGGTGTTTGTTTTACTCGATCAGGGGACTATGTTATTCTCGATCAGGGGACTTTGTTGTACTCGATAAGGGGCCTTTGTTATACTCGATCATGGGACTTTGTTATACTCGACCAGGGGAGTTGTTATACTCGACCAGGGGGCTTTTTTATACTCGATCAGCGGGTTTTGTTAAACTCGATGAGGGGGCTTTGTTATACTCGAACAGGGGACGTTGTTTTACTCGGCCAGGGGACTTTGTTTTACTCGCCCAGGGGACTTTGTTATTCTCGATCAGGGGGCTTTGTTATACTCGATCAGCGGACTTTGTTATACTCGATCGGGGAGCTTTGTTATACTCGACCTTGTGACTTTGTTATACTCGATCAGGGGACTTTAGTATACTCGATCAGGGGACTTTATTATTTTCGACTAGGGGCCATTGTTATACTAGACTCGGTGTCTTTGTTATACTCGATCATGGGACTTTGTTATACTCGACCAGTGGGCTTTTTTATACTCGATCAGGGGGTTTTGTTGAACTCGATGAGGGGGCTTTGTTATACTCGATCAGGGGACTTTGTTATACACGGCCAGGGGACTGTGTTATACTCGACCAGGGGGCTTTTTTATACTAGATGATGGGGCTTTGTTATACTCGATCATAGGGCTTTGTTGTACTCGATCAGGGGACTTTGTTATGGACGACCAGGGGACTTTGTTATGCTCGATCAGTAGACTTTGTTATACTCGTTCAGGGGACTTTGTTATAACCGATCAGGTGATTTTGTTGTAATCGATCAGCGGACTTTGTTATACTCGATCTGGGGGCTTTGTTAAACTCGATGAGGGGTCTTTCTTACACTCAATCAGGGGACTTTGTTATAGACGACCAGGGGACTTTGTTATACTCGATCTTGGGACTTTGTTATACTCGATCATGGGACTTTATTATACTCGATCAGGGGACATTGATATTTTCGACCAGTGGCCTTTGTTATACTCGATTCGGGGCCTTTGAAATACTCGATCTTGGGACTTTGTTATACTCGACCAGGGGATTTTGTTATAATCGACCAGGGGGCTTTTTTATGCTCGATGAGGGGGCTTTGTTCTACTCGATGAGAGGGCTTTGTTATACTTGATAAGGGACTTTGTTATACGCAACCATGGGGCTTTTTTATACTCGATGAGTGGGCATTGTTATCCTCGATGAGGGGACTTTGTTATACTCGATCTGGGGACTTTGTTATACTCGATCAGGGGACTTAGTATGTACTCGACTAGGAACATTGTTATATTCGATCAGGTGCCTTTCTTATACTCGATCAGGGGGCTTTGTTATACTCGATGACGGGACTTTGTTATACTCGATCTGGGGACTTTGTTATACTCGATCAGGGGACTTTGTTATACTCGACCAGGGGACTTTGTTATTCTCCATTAGGGTCCTTTGTTATACTCGATCAGGGGACTTTGTTATACTCGATCTTGGGACTTTTATACTTGTTACCGATAGGGGACTTTGTTATACTCGATCAGGGTAGGGGGTTATACTTTGATCAGGGACATTATATATACTCGATCAGGGGGCTTTGTTATACTCAATCAGGGGGTTTGTTTTAACTCGACCAGGGGCCTTTGTTATATTCGAGGGCCTTTCTTATACTCGATTATGGATTTGTTATACTCGATCAGGGGACTTTGTTATACTCGATCAGGGGGTTTGTTATACTCGATCAGGGGTGTTTTTTTACTCGATCAGGGGACTTTGTTATATACGACCAGTTTTGTTATACTCGACTTTGTTATACTCGATTTGCTATTCTCGACCAAAGACTTTGTTATACTCGACCAGGGGCCTTTGTTATACTCGATTAGGGGCCTGTGTTATACTCGATCATTGGACTTTGTTATACTCGACCTGGGGACTTTGTTATACTCGACCAGGGGCCTTATTTATACTCGATTAGGGGGTTTTGTTAAACTCGATGAGGGGGCTTTGATATACTCGATCAGGGGACTTTGTTATACTCGGCCAGGGGACTTTGTTTTACTCGACCAGGGGACTTTAGTATTCTCGATCAGGGGACTTTGTTTTACTCGATCAGGGGCCTTTGTTATACTCGATAATGGGACTTTGTTATACTCGATCATGGGACTTTGTTATACTAGATAAAGGGCTCTATTGTACTCGATAAGGGGACTTTGTTAAACTCGATTAGGGGACTTTGTTATTCTCGATCAGGGCACTTTGTTATACTCGATCAGGGTACTTTGTTATACTCAATCAGGGGCCTTTGTTATACTCGATCATGGGGCTTTATTATACTCGACCAGGGGACTTTGTTATACTAGATTCGGGGCCTTTGTTATACTCGATCATGGGACTTTGTTATACTCGACCAGGGGACTTTGTTATACTCGACCAGGGGGCTTTTTTATACTCGATCAGGGGGTTTTGTTAAACTCGATGAGGGGGCTTTGTTATACTCGATGAGGGGACTTTGTTATACTCGGCCAGGGAACTGTGTTATACTCGACCAGGGGGCTTTTGTATACTCGATGATGGGGCTTTGTTATACTCGATCAAATGGCTTTGTTGTACTCGATCAGAGACTTTGTTATACTCGAGCAGGGGCCTTTTTTATACTCGATGAGGGGGCTTTGTTATACTCGATGAGGGGACTTTGTTATACTCGATCAGGGGTGTTTGTCTTACTCGATCAGGGGACTTTTTATACTCGATCATGGGACTTTGTTGTACTCGATCAGGAGATTTTGTTATACTCGACCAGGGGCCTTTATTATACTCGATAAGGGGCCTTTGTTATCCTCGATTATAGGACTTTGTTATACAAGACCAGGGGACTTTGTTATACTCGACCAGGGGGCTTTTTTATACTCGATCAGGGGGTTTTGTTAAACTCGATCAGGGGGCTTTCTTATACTCAATCAGGGGACTTTGTTATAGACGACCATGGGACTTTGTTATACTTGATCAGGGGACTTTGTTATACTCGTTCAGGGGACTTTGTTATAACCGATGAGGTGACTTTGTTATAATCGATCAGAGGACTTTGTTATACTCGACCAGGGGACTTGGTTATACTCCATTATGGTCCTTTGTTATACTGGATCAGGGGACTTTGTTATACTCGACCAGGGGCCTTATTTATACTCGATCAGGTGGTTTTGTTAAACACGATGAGGACGCTTTGTTATACTCGGCCAGGGGACTTTGTTTTACTCGAGCAGGGGACTTTACTATACTCGATCAGGGGACTTTGTTATACTCGATCAGGGGCCTTTGTTATACTCGATAATTGGACTTTGTTATACTCGATCAGGGGACTTTGTTATACTCGATAAGGGGCTTTATTGTACTCGATAAGGGGACTTTGTTAAACTCGATCAGGGGACTTTGTTATTCCCGATCAAGGCACTTTGTTATACTCGATCATGGGACTTTGTTATACTCGACCAAAGGACTTTGTTATACTCGAAGAAGGGGCTTCTTTATACTCGATCAGGGGGTTTTGTTAAACTCGATCAAGGGTGTTTGTTTTACTCGATCAGGGGACTATGTTATACTCGAACAGGGGACTTTGTTATACTCGATAAGGGGCCTTTGTTATACTCGATCATGGGACTTTGTTATACTCGACCAGGGGAGTTGTTATACTCGGCCAGGGGGCTTTTTTATACTCGATCAGCGAGTTTTGTTAAACTCGATGAGGGGGCTTTGTTATACTCGAACAGGGGCCGTTGTTTTACTCGGCCAGGGGACTTTGTTTTACTCGACCAGGGGACTTTGTTATTCTTGATCAGGGGCTTTGTTATACTCGATCAGCGGACTTTGTTATACTCGATCGGGGGGCTTTGTTATACTCGACCTTGTGACTTTGTTATACTCGATCAGGGGACTTTAGTATACTCGATCAGGGGACTTTGTTATTTTCGACCAGGGGCCTTTGTTATACTAGATTCGGGGCCTTTGTTATACTCGATCATGGGACTTTGTTATACTCGACCAGGGGACTTTGTTATACTCGACCAGGGGGCTTTGTTATACTCGATGATGGGGCTTTGTTATATTCTATCAAAGGGCTTTGATGTACTCGATCAGAAACTTTGTTATACTCGACCAGGGGGCTTTTTTATACTCGATGAGGGTGCTTTGTTATACTCGATCAGGGGACTTTGTTATACTCGTTCAGGGGACTTTGTTATAACCGATCAGGTGATTTTATTGTAATCGATCAGCGGACTTTGTTATACTCGATCTGGGGGCTTTGTTATACTCGATCTTGGGACTTTCTTATACTCGATTAGGGGACTTTATTATACTCGATCAGAGGACATTGTTATTTTCGACCAGTGGCCTTTGTTATACTCGATTCGGGGCCTTTGAAATACTCGATCTTGGGACTTTGTTATACTCGACCAGGGGATTTTGTTATACTCGACCAGGGGGCTTTTTTATACTCGATGAGGGGGCTTAGTTCTACTCGATCAGAGGGCTTTGTTATACTTGATGAGGGACATTGTTATACGCGACCAGGGGGCTTTTTTATACTCGATGAGGGGGGATTGTTATACTCGTTGAGGGGACTTTGTTATACTCGATCTGGGGACTTTGTTATACTCGATCAGGGGACTTTGTATATACTCGACTAGGAACATTGTTATATTCGATCAGGTGCCTTTCTTATACTCGATCAGGGGGCTTTGTTATACTCGATGACGGGACTTTGTTATACTCGATCTGGGGACTTTATTATACTCGATCAGAGGACTTTGCTATACTCGACCAGGGGAGTTTGTTATACTCGACCAGGGGACTTTGTTATACTCCATTAGGGTCCTTTGTTATACTCGATCATGGGACTTTGTTACACTCGATCTTGGGACTTTGTTATACGGCATTAGGGTCCTTTGTTATATCGATTAGGGACACTTAGTTATACTCGATCAGGGGACTTTGTTATACTCGATCAGGGGACTTTGTTATACTCGACCAGGGGGCTTTTTCATACATGATCAGGGGGTTTTGTTATACTCGACCAGGGGCCTTTGTTACATTCGATAAGGGGCCTTTGTTATACTCGATTATGGGACTTTATTATACTCGACCAAAGGACTTTGTTATACTCGACCAGGGGGCTTTTTTATACTCGATCAGGGGGTTTTGTTAAACTCGATCAGGGGTGTTTGTTTTATTCGATCAGGGGACTTTGTTATACTCGATCAGGGGACTTTGTTATACTCGATCAGGGGATTTTGTTATCCTCGACCAGGGGCCTTTGTTATATTCGATAAGGGGCCTGTTGTTATACTCGATTATGGGACTTTGTTATACTCGACCAAAGGACTTTGTTATACTCGACCAGGACCCTTTGTTACACTCGATAAGGGGCCTGTGTTATACTCGATCATGGGACTTTGTTATACTCGACCAGGGGACTTTGTTATATTCGACCAGGGGCCTTATTTATACGCGATCAGGGGTTTTTGTTAAACTCGATGAGGGGGCTTTGTTATACTCGATGAGGGGACTTTGTTATACTCGGCCAGGGGACTTTGTTTTACTCGACCAGGGGACTTTAGTATACTCGATCAGGGGACTTTGTTATACTCGATCAGGGGCTTTATTGTACTCGATAAGGGACTTTGTTAAACTCGATCAGGGGACTTTGTTATTCTCGATCAGGGCACTCTGTTATACTCGATGAGGATACTTTGTTATACTCGATCAGGGGACTTTGTTATACTCGATCAGGAGACTTTGTTATACGCGATCTTGGGACCTTGTTATAGGCCATTAGGGTCCTTTGTTACACTCGATCAGGGGACTTAGTTATACTCGATCAGGGGCCTTTGTTATACTCGATCATGGGACTTTATTATACTCGACCAGGGGACTTTGTTATACTAGATTCGGGGCCTTTGTTATACTCGATCATGGGACTTTGTTATACTCGACCAGGTGTCTTTGTTATACTCGACCAGGGGGCTTTTTTATACTCGATAAGGGGGTTTGGTTAAACTCGATGAGGAGGCTTTGTTATACTCGATCAGGGGACTTTGTTATACTCGGCCAGGGAACTGTGTTATACTCGACCAGGGGGCTTTTTTATACTCGATGACGGGGCTTTGTTATACTCGATCAAAGGGCTTTGTTGTACTCGATCAGGGGACTTTGTTATATTCGATCAGGGGTGTTTGTCTTACTCGATCAGGAGATTTTGTTATACTCGACCAGGGGCCTTTGTTATACTCGATAAGGGACCTTTGTTATACTCGATCATAGGACTTTGTTATACTCGACCAGGGGGCTTTTTTATACTCGATCAGTGGGTTTTGTTAAACTCGATCAGGGGAGTTTGTTATACTCGACCAGGGGCTTTTTACTCGATCAGTGGTTTTGTTATACTCGACCAGGGGAGTTTGTTATACTCGACCAGGGGACTTTGTTATACTCCATTAAGGTCCTTTGTTATACTCGATCAGGGGACTTTGTTATACTCGATCTTGGGAATTTGTTATACGGCATTAGGGTCCTTTGTTATATCGATTAGGGCACTTAGTTATACTCGATCAAGGGACTTTGTTATACTCGATCAGGGGGTTTTGTTAAACTCGATGAGAGGAATTTGTTATACTCGAGCAGGGGATTTTGTTATACTCGACCAGGGGCCTTTGTTATACTCGATAAGGGGCCTGTGTTATACTCGATCATGGTACTTTGTTATACTCGACTAGGGGACTTTGTTATACTCGACCAGGGGCCTTATTTATACTCGATCAGGGGGTTTTGTTAAACTTAATGAGGGTGCTTTGTTATACTCGGCCAGGGGACTTTGTTTTACTCGACCAGGGGACATTAGTATACTCGATCAGGGGACTTTGTTATACTCGATCAGGGGCCTTTGTTATACTCGATAATGGGACTTTGTTATACTCGATCAGGGGACTTTGTTATACTCGATCAAGGGCTTTATTATACTCGATAAGGGGACTTTGTTAAACTTAATCAGGGGACTTTGTTATTCTCGATCAGGGCACTTTGTTATACTCCATCAGGGTATTTTGTTATACTCGATCAGGGACTTTGTTATACTCGATCAGGAGACTTTGTTATTCGCGATCTTGGGACTTTTGGTATACGCCATCATTGTCGCTGTTATACTCGAGGATGGGGCTTTGTTATACTCGATCAAAGGGCTTTGTTGTACTCGATCAGAGACTTTGTTATACTAGAGCAGGGGGCTTTTTTAAACTCGATGAGGGGGCTTTGTTATACTCGATCAGGGGACTTTGTTATACTCGATCAGGGGTGTTTGTCTTACTCGATCATGGGACTTTTTATACTCGATCAGGGGACTTTGTTATTCTCGATCAGGAGATTTTGTTATACTCGACCAGGGGCCTTTATTATACTCGATAAGGGGCCTTTGTTATCCTCGATCATAGGACTTTGTTATACAAGACCAGGGGACTTTGTTATACTCGACCAGGGGGCTTTTTTATACTCGATCAGGGGGTTTTGTTAAACCCGATTAGGGGGCTTTCTTATACTCAATCAGGGACTTTGTTATAGACGACCAGGGGACTTTGTTATACTCGTTCAGGGGACTTTGTTATACTCGTTCAGGGGACTTTGTTACAACCGATCAGGTGACTTTGTTGTAATCGATCAGCTGACATTGTTATACTCGATGTGGGGCATTGTTATACTCGATCTTGGGACTTTGTTATACTCGACCAGGGGACTTTGTTATACTCGACCAGGGGCCTTATTTATACTCGATCAGGGGGTTTTGTTAAACTCGATGAGGACGCTTTGTTATACTCGGCCAGGGGACTTTGTTTTACTCGACCAGGGGACTTTACTATACTCGATCAGGGGACTTTGTTATACTCGATCAGGGGCCTTTGTTATACTCGATAATGGGACTTTGTTATACTCGATCAGGGGACTTTGTTATACTCGATAAGGGGCTTTAGTGTACTCGATAAGGGGACTTTGTTAAACTCGATAGAGGGGCTTTGTTATTACTTTCGAACAGGGGACGTTCTTTTACTCGGCCAGGGGACTTTGTTTTACTCGACCAGGGGACTTTGTTATTCTCGATCAGGGGGCTTTGTTATACTCGATCAGCGGACTTTGTTATACTCGATCGGGGGGCTTTGTTATACTCGACCTTGTGACTTTGTTATACTCGATCAGGGGCCTTAACATACTCGATCAGGGGACTTTGTTATTTTCGACCAGGGGCCTTTGTTATACTAGATTCGGGGCCTTTGTTATACTCGATCATGGGACTTTGTTATACTCGACAAGAGGACTTTGTTATACTCGACCAGTCGGCTGTTTTATACTCGATCAGGGGGTTTTGTTGAACTCGATGAGGGGGCTTTGTTATACTCGAACAGGGGACTTTGGTATACACGGCCAGGGGACTGTGTTATACACGATCAGGGGACTTTTTTATACTCGATCAGGGGGTTTGTTAAACTCGATGAGGGGTCTTTCTTATACTCAATCAGGGGACTTTGTTATAGACGACCAAGGGACTTTGTTATACTCGATCAGGGGACTTTGTTATACTCGTTCAGGGGACTTTGCTATAACCGATCAGGTGACTTTGTTGTAATCGATCAGCGGACATTGTTATACTCGATCAGGGGACTTTATTATACTCGATCAGGGGACATTGTTATTTTCGACCAGTGGCCTTTCTTATACTCGATTCGGGGCCTTTGAAATACTCGATCTTGGGACTTTGTTATACTCGACCAGGGGATTTTGTTATACTCGACCAGGGGGCTTTTTTATACTCGATGAGGGGGCTTTGTTCTACTCGATCAGAGGGCTTTGTTATACTTGATCAGGGACTTTGTTATACACGACCACGGGGCTTTTTTATACTCGATGAGGGGGGATTGTTATACTCGATGTGGTGACTTTGTTATACTCGATCTGGGGACTTTGTTATACTCGATCAGGGGTCTTTGTATATACTCGACTAGGAACATTGTTATATTCGATCAGGTGCCTTTCTTATACTCGATCAGGGGGCTTTGTTATACTCGATGACGGGACTTTGTTATACTCGATCTGGGGATTTTGTTATACTCGATCAGAGGACTTTGCTATACTCGACCAGGGGAGTTTCTTATACTCGACCAGGGGACTGTGTTATACTCCATTAGGGTCCTTTGTTATACTCGATCATGGGACTTTGTTATACTCGATCTTGGGACTTTGTTATACGGCATTAGGGTCCTTTGTTATATGGATTAGGGACACTTAGTTATACTCGATCAGGGGACTTTGTTATACTCGATCTTGGGACTATGTTATACTTCATTAGGGTCCTTTGTTATACTCGATCAGGGGACTTAGTTATGCTCGATTAGGGCACTTCGTTATACTCGATCAGGGGACTTTGTTATACTCGATCAGGGGGCTTTGTTATACTCGATCAGGGGACTTCGTTATACTTGACCAGGGGTGTATGTTTTACTCGATCAGGGGACTTTGTTATACTCGATCAGGGGACTTTGTTATACTCGATCAGGGGATTTTGTTATACTCGATCAGGGGAGTTTGTTATACTCGATCAGGGGGCTTTGTTATACTCAATCAGGGGTGTTTGTTTTACTCGACTCGTGACTTTGTTATATTCGGTCAGGTGCCTTTCTTATACTCGATTAGTGGACTTTGTTATTCTCGATCAGGGCACTTTGTTATACTCGATCAGGGTACTTTTTTATACTCGATCAGGGGACTTTGTTATATACGACCAGTGGACTTTGTTATACTCGATCAGGAGAATTTGTTATACGCGATCTTGGGACTTTATTATACTCGACCAAGGGACTTTGTTATACTCGATCAGGGGAATTTGTTATTCTCGATAAGGTGACTTTTTTATACTCGATCTGCGGACTTTGTTATACTCGACCAGGGGGCTTTTTTATACTCGATGAGGGGGTTTGTTATACTCAATCAGGGGTGTTTGTTTTTCTCGACTCGTGACTTTGTTATATTCGGTCAGGTGCCTTTCTAATACTCGATTAGTGGACTTTGTTATACTCGATCAGGGGACTTTCTTATTCTCGATCAGGGCACTTTGTTATACTCGATCAGGGTACTTTGTTATACTCGATCAGGGGCTTTGTTATACTCGATCAGGAGAATTTGTTATACGCGATCTTGTGACTTTATTATACTCGACCAGGGGACTTTGTTATACTCGATCAGGGGACTATGTTATACTCGATCTGGGGGCTTTTTTATACTCGATGACGGGTTCTTTGTTATGTTCGATCAGGGGACTTTCTTTTATTCGATCAGAGGACTTTGTTATACTCAATCTTGGGACTTTGTTATACTCCATTAGGGTCCTTTGTTATACTCGATCAGGGGACTTAGTTATGCTCGATTAGGGCACTTATTTATACTCGATCAGGGGACTTTGTTGTACTCGATCAGGGGATTTTGTTATACTCGACCAGGGGCTTTTGTTATACTCCATTAGGGTCCTTTGTTATACTCGACCAGGGAACTTTGTTATACTCGATTAGGCGGATTTGTTATTCTCGATCAGGGGACTTTGTTATTCTCGATCAGGGGCCTTTGTTATACTCGAGAAGGGGGCTGTGTTAAACTCGATCAGGGGCCTTTGTTATACTCGACCTTGTGACTTTGTTATACTCGATCAGGGGACTTTAGCATACTCGATCAGGGGACTTTGTTATTTTCGACCAGGGGCCTTTGTTATACTAGATTCGGGGCCTTTGTTATACTCGATCATGGGACTTTGTTATACTCGACCAGAGGACTTTGTTATACTCGACCAGTCGGCTGTTTTATACTCGATCAGGGGGTTTTGTTGAACTCGATGAGGGGGCTTTGTTATACTCGAACAGGGGACTTTGGTATACACGGCCAGGGGACTGTGTTATACACGACCAGGGGGCTTGTTTATACTAGATGATGGGGCTTTATTATACTCGATCATAGGGCTTTGTTGTACTCGATCAGGGGACTTTGTTATGGACGACCAGGGGACTTTGTTATGCTCGATCAGGGGACTTTGTTATACTCGTTCAGGGGACTTTGTTATAACCGATCAGGTGATTTTGTTGTAATCGATCAGCGGACTTTGTTATACTCGATCTGGGGGCTTTGTTATACTCGATTAGGGGACATTGTTATTTTCGACCAGTGGCCTTTGTTATACTCAATTCGGGGCCTTTGAAATACTCGATCTTGGGACTTTGTTATACTCGACCAGGGGATTTTGTTATACTCGACCAGGGGGCTTTTTTATACTCGATGAGGGGGCTTTGTTCTACTCGATCAGAGGGCTTTGTTATACTTGATCAGGGACTTTGTTATACGCGACCACGTGGCTATTTTATACTCGATGAGGGGGGATTTTTATACTCGATGAGGTGACTTTGTTATACTCGATCTGGGGACTTTGTTGTACTCGATCAGGGGTCTTTGTATATACTCGACTAGGAACATTGTTATATTCGATCAGGTGCCTTTCTTATACTCGATCAGGGGGCTTTGTTATACTCGATGACGGGAATTTGTTATACTTGATCAGGGGACTTTGTTATACTCGATCAGAGGACTTTATTACTCGACCAGGGGAGTTTGTTATACTCGACCAGGGGACTTTGTTATACTCCATTAAGGTCCTTTGTTATACTCGATCAGGGGACTTTGTTATACTCGATTTTGGGACTTTGTTATACGGCATTAGGGTCCTTTGTTATATCGATTAGGGCACTTAGTTATACTCGATGAGGGGACTTTGTTATACTCGGTTAGGGGGCTTTGTTATACTCGACCATGGGGCTTTTTCATACTCGATCAGGGGGTTTTGTTAAACTCGATGAGAGGAATTTTTTATACTCGATCAGGGGATTTTGTTATACTCGACCAGGGGCCTTTGTTATACTCGATAAGGGGCCTGTGTTATTCTCGATCATGGGACTTTGTTATACTCGACCAGGGGACTTTGTTATACTCGACCAGGGGCTTATTTATACTCGATCAGGGGGTTTTGTTAAACTTAATGAGGGGGCTCTGTTATACTCGGCCAGGGGACTTTGTTTTACTCGACCAGGGGACTTTAGTATACTCGATCAGGGGACTTTGTTATACTCGATCAGGGGCCTTTGTTATACTTGATAATGGGACTTTGTTATACTCGATCAGGGGACTTTGTTATACTCGATCAAGGGCTTTATCGTACTCGATAAGGGGACTTTGTTAAACTTGATCAGGGGACTTTGTTATTCTCGATCAGGGCACTTTGTTATACTCGATCAGGGTATTTTGTTATACTCGATCAGGGAACTTTGTTATACTCGATCAGGAGACTTTGTTATACGCGATCTTGGGACTTTGTTATACGCCATGAGGGTCCTGTGTTATACTCGATCAGGGGACTTTGTTATACTCGATCTGGGGACTTTGTATATACTCGACTAGGGACAGTGTTATATTCGATCAGGTGCCTTTCTTATACTCGATCAGGGGGCTTTTTTATACTCGATGACGGGTTCTCTGTTATGTTCGATCAGGGGACTTTGTTATTTTCGACCAGGGGCCTTTGTTATATAAGATTCGGGGTCTTTCTTATACTCTATCATGGGAATTTGTTATACTCGACCAGGGGACTTTGTTATATTCGGCCAGGGGGCTTTTTAATTATCGATCAGGGGGTTTTGTTAAACTCGGTGAAGGGGCTTTGTTATACTCGATCAGGGGACTTTGTTATACTCGGCCAGGGGACTGTGTTATACTCGACCAGTGGGCTTTTTTATACTCGATGATGGGGCTTTGTTGTACTCGATCAGAGACTTTGCTATACTCGACCAGGGGGCTTTTTTATACTCGATGAGGGGGCTTTGTTATACTCGATCAGGGGACTTTGTTAAACTCGATCAGGGGGCTTTCTTAGACTCAATCAGGGACTTTGTTATAGACGACCAGGGGACTTTGTTATACTCGATCCGGGGACTTTGTTATACTCGTTCAGGGGACTTTGTTATAACCGATCAGGTGATTTTGTTGTAATCGATCAGCGTACTTTGTTATACTCGATCTAGGGGCTTTGTTATACTCAATCTTGGGACTTTCTTTTACTCGATCAGGGGACTTTATTATACTCGATCAGGGAACATTGTTATTTTCGACCAGTGGCCTTTGTTATACTCGATTCGGGGCCTTTGAAATACTCGATCTTGGGACTTTGTTATACTCGACCAGGGCATTTTGTTATACTCGACAAGGGGGCTTTTTTATACTCGATGAGGGGGGTTAGTTCTACTCGATCAGAGGGCTTTGTTATACTTGATGAGGGACATTGTTATACGCGACCAGGGGGCTTTTTTATACTCGATGAGGGGGGATTGTTATACTCGTTGAGGGGACTTTGTTATACTCGATCTGGGGACTTTGTTATACTCGATCAGAGGACTTTGCTATACTCGACCAGGGGATACTCGTTATGTTATATCTTTGTTATACGATCCAGGGGGACTTTGTTATACTGGACCAGGGGGCTTTTTTATACTCGATGAGGGGGTTTTGTGAAACTCGATGAGGGGGCTTTGTTATACTCGATCAGGGGACTTTGTTATACCCGATCAGGGGACTTTTTTATACTCGATCATGGGCTTTGGTATACCCGATCAGGGGCCTTTGTTATACTCGACCAGGGGACTTTGTTATTCTCGATAAGGTGACTTTTTTGTACTCGATCTGCGGACTTTGTTATACTTGACCAGGGGGCTTTATTATACTCGATGAGGGGGTTTGTTATACTCGATACAGGGGACTTTGTTATACTCGATCAGAGGACTTTGATTATACTCGATCAGGGGGCTTTGTTATACTCGATCTATGTTATACTTTGTTATACATTAGATCTTGGGACTATGTTATACTTCATTAGGGTCCTTTGTTATACTCGATCAGGGGACTTAGTTATGCTCGATTAGGGCACTTCGTTATACTCGATCAGGGGACTTTGTTATACTCGATCAGGGGGCTTTGTTATACTCGATCAGGGGACTTCGTTATACTTGACCAGGGGTGTATGTTTTACTCGATCAGGGGATTTGTTATACTCGATCAGGGGACTTTGTTATACTCGATCAGGGGATTTTGTTATACTCGATCAGGGGACTTTGTTATACTCGATCAGGGGGCTTTGTTATACTCAATCAGGGGTGTTTGTTTTACTCGACTCGTGACTTTGTTATATTCGGTCAGGTGCCTTTCTTATACTCGATTAGTGGACTTTGTTATACTCGATCAGGGGACTTTGTTATTCTCGATCAGGGCACTTTGTTATACTCGATCAGGGTACTTTGTTATACTCGATCAGGGGACTTTGTTATATACGACCAGGGGACTTTGTTATACTCGATCAGGAGAATTTGTTATACGCGATCTTGGGACTTTATTATACTCGACCAGGGGACTTTGTTATACTCGATCAGGGGAATTTGTTATTTGTTATACTCGATAAGGTGACTTTTTATACTCGATCTGCGGACTTTGTTATACTCGACCAGGGGGCTTTGTTTTGTTATACTCAATCAGGGGTGTTTGTTTTTCTCGACTCGTGACTTTGTTATATTCGGTCAGGTGCCTTTCTAATACTCGATTAGTGGACTTTGTTATACTCGATCAGGGGACTTTCTTATTCTCGATCAGGGCACTTTGTTATACTCGATCAGGGTACTTTGTTATACTCGATCAGGGGCTTTGTTATACTCGATCAGGAGAATTTGTTATACGCGATCTTGTGACTTTATTATACTCGACCAGGGGACTTTGTTATACTCGATCAGGGGACTATGTTATACTCGATCTGGGGGCTTTTTTATACTCGATGACGGGTTCTTTGTTATGTTCGATGAGGGGACTTTCTTTTATTCGATCAGAGGACTTTGTTATACTCAATCCTGGGACTTTGTTATACTCCATTAGGGTCCTTTGTTATACTCGATCTAGGGACTTAGTTATGCTCGATTAGGGCACTTATTTATACTCGATCAGGGGACTTTGTTGTACTCGATCAGGGGATTTTGTTATACTCGACCAGGGGCTTTTGTTATACTCCATTAGGGTCCTTTGTTATACTCGACCAGGGAACTTTGTTATACTCGATTAGGCGGATTTGTTATTCTCGATCAGGGGACTTTGTTATTCTCGATCAGGGGCCTTTGTTATACTCGAGAAGGGGGCTGTGTTAAACTCGATCAGGGGCCTTTGTATACTCGACCTTGTGACTTTGTTATACTCGATCAGGGGACTTTAGCATACTCGATCAGGGGACTTTGTTATTTTCGACCAGGGGCCTTTGTTATACTAGATTCGGGGCCTTTGTTATACTCGATCATGGGACTTTGTTATACTCGACCAGAGGACTTTGTTATACTCGACCAGTCGGCTGTTTTATACTCGATCAGGGGGTTTTGTTGAACTCGATGAGGGGGCTTTGTTATACTCGAACAGGGGACTTTGGTATACACGGCCAGGGGACTGTGTTATACACGACCAGGGGCTTGTTTATACTAGATGATGGGGCTTTATTCTCGATCATAGGGCTTTGTTATACTCGATTAGGGCGGATTTGTTATTCTGATCAGGGGACTTTGTTATTCTCGATCAGGGGCTTTGTTATACTCGATCAGGGGGCTGTGTTAAACTCGATTTTGTTATACTCGACCTTGTGACTTTGTTATACTCGATCAGGGGACTTTAGCATACTCGATCAGGGGACTTTGTTATTTTCGACCAGGGGCCTTTGTTATACTAGATTCGGGGCCTTTGTTATACTCGATCATGGGACTTTGTTATACTCGACCAGAGGACTTTGTTATACTCGACCAGTCGGCTGTTTTATACTCGATCAGGGGGTTTTGTTGAACTCGATGAGGGGGCTTTGTTATACTCGAACAGGGGACTTTGGTATACACGGCCAGGGGACTGTGTTATACACGACCAGGGGGCTTGTTTATACTAGATGATGGGGCTTTATTATACTCGATCATAGGGCTTTGTTGTACTCGATCAGGGGACTTTGTTATGGACGACCAGGGGACTTTGTTATGCTCGATCAGGGGACTTTGTTATACTCGTTCAGGGGACTTTGTTATAACCGATCAGGTGATTTTGTTGTAATCGATCAGCGGACTTTGTTATACTCGATCTGGGGGCTTTGTTATACTCGATTAGGGGACATTGTTATTTTCGACCAGTGGCCTTTGTTATACTCGATTCGAGGGGGACTTTTGTTATACTCGACCAGGGGGCTTTTTTATACGATGAGGGGGCTTTGTTCTACTCGATCAGAGGGCTTTGTTATACTTGATCAGGGACTTTGTTATACGCGACCACGTGGCTATTTTATACTCGATGAGGGGGGATTTTTATACTCGATGAGGTGACTTTGTTATACTCGATCTGGGGACTTTGTTGTACTCGATCAGGGGTCTTTGTATATACTCGACTAGGAACATTGTTATATTCGATCAGGTGCCTTTCTTATACTCGATCAGGGGGCTTTGTTATACTCGATGACGGGAATTTGTTATACTTGATCAGGGGACTTTGTTATACTCGATCAGAGGACTTTATTACTCGACCAGGGGAGTTTGTTATACTCGACCAGGGGACTTTGTTATACTCCATTAAGGTCCTTTGTTATACTCGATCAGGGGACTTTGTTATACTCGATTTTGGGACTTTGTTATACGGCATTAGGGTCCTTTGTTATATCGATTAGGGCACTTAGTTATACTCGATGAGGGGACTTTGTTATACTCGGTTAGGGGGCTTTGTTATACTCGACCATGGGGCTTTTTCATACTCGATCAGGGGGTTTTGTTAAACTCGATGAGAGGAATTTTTTATACTCGATCAGGGGATTTTGTTATACTCGACCAGGGGCCTTTGTTATACTCGATAAGGGGCCTGTGTTATTCTCGATCATGGGACTTTGTTATACTCGACCAGGGGACTTTGTTATACTCGACCAGGGGCTTATTTATACTCGATCAGGGGGTTTTGTTAAACTTAATGAGGGGGCTCTGTTATACTCGGCCAGGGGACTTTGTTTTACTCGACCAGGGGACTTTAGTATACTCGATCAGGGGACTTTGTTATACTCGATCAGGGGCCTTTGTTATACTTGATAATGGGACTTTGTTATACTCGATCAGGGGACTTTGTTATACTCGATCAAGGGCTTTATCGTACTCGATAAGGGGACTTTGTTAAACTTGATCAGGGGACTTTGTTATTCTCGATCAGGGCACTTTGTTATACTCGATCAGGGTATTTTGTTATACTCGATCAGGGAACTTTGTTATACTCGATCAGGAGACTTTGTTATACGCGATCTTGGGACTTTGTTATACGCCATCAGGGTCCTTTGTTATACTCGATCAGGGGACTTTGTTATACTCGATCTGGGGACTTTGTATATACTCGACTAGGGACAGTGTTATATTCGATCAGGTGCCTTTCTTATACTCGATCAGGGGGCTTTTTTATACTCGATGACGGGTTCTTTGTTATGTTCGATCAGGATTCTCGGTTATTTCTTTTAATCAGGGTCCTTTGTTATAATCGATCAGGGGACTTAGTTATGCTCGATTAGGGCACTTATTTAAACTTGATCAGGGGACTTTGTTGTACTCGTCCAGGCTTTTGTTATACTCGATAAGGGGCCTTTGTTATACTCGATTATGGGACTTTGTTATACTCGACCAGGGGACTTTGTTATACTCGACCAGGGGGCTTTTTTATACTCGATGATGGGGCTTTGTTATACTCGATCAAAGGGCTTTGTTGTACTCGATCAGAGACTTTGTTATACTCGACCAGGGGGGCTTTTTTATACTCGATGAGGGGGCTTTGTTATACTCGATCAGGTGACTTTGTTAAACTCGATCAGGGGGCTTTCTTATACTCAATCAGGGGACTTTGTTATAGACGACCAGGGGACTTTGTTATACTCGATCAGGGGACTTTGTTATACTCGTTCAGGGGACTTTGTTATAACCGATCAGGTGATTTTGTTGTAATCGATCAGCCTACTTTGTTATACTCGATCTAGGGGCCTTGTTATACTCGATCTTGGGACTTTCTTTTACCCGATCAGGGGACTTTATTATACTCGATCAGGGAACATTGTTATTTTCGACCAGTGGCCTTTGTTATACTCGATTCGGGGCCTTTGAAATACTCGATCTTGGGACTTTGTTATACTCGACCAGGGGATTTTGTTATACTCGACGAGGGGGCTTTTTTATACTCGATGAGGGGGCTTAGTTCTACTCGATCAGAGGGCTTTGTTATACTTGATGAGGGACATTGTTATACGCGACCAGGGGGCTTTTTTATACTCGATGAGGGGGGATTGTTATACTCGTTGAGGGGACTTTGTTATACTCGATCTGGGGACTTTGTTATACTCGATCAGGGGACTTAGCATATACTCGACTAGGAACATTGTTATATTCGATCAGGTGCCTTTCTTATACTCGATCAGGGGACTTTGTTATACTCGATCAGGGGCTTTGTTATACCTGATCTTTGGGACTTTATTATAGCTCGACCAGGGACTTTGTTATACTCGATCAGGGGTTTTTGTTATATTCGTTGAGAGGCTTTGTTATCTCGACCATGGGGCTTTGTTATGCTCGATCAGGGAACTTTGTTATACTCGATCAGGGGACTTTGTTATACACGACTTCGCGGGCTTTGCATACCTGATCAGGGCCTTTTTGTTATACCTGACCTGACTGGGGACTTTGTATATACTCGACTAGGGACATTGTTATATTCGATCAGGTGCCTTTGTTATACTCGATCAGGGGGCTTTGTTATACTCGATCAGAGGACTTTGTTATACTCGATCTTGGGACTATGTTATACTTCATTAGGGTCCTTTGTTATACTCGATCAGGGGACTTAGTTATGCTCGATTAGGGCACTTCGTTATACTCGATCAGGGGAGTTTGTTATACTCGATCAGGGGGCTTTGTTATACTCGATCAGGGGACTTCGTTATACTTGACCAGGGGTGTATGTTTTACTCGATCAGGGGACTTTGTTATACTCGATCAGGGGACTTTGTTATACTCGATTAGGGGATTTTGTTATACTCGATCAGGGGACTTTGTTATACTCGATCAGGGGGCTTTGTTATACTCAATCAGGGGTGTTTGTTTTACTCGAGTCGTGACTTTGTTATATTCGGTCAGGTGCCTTTCTTATACTCGATTAGTGGACTTTGTTATACTCGATCAGGGGACTTTGTTATTCTCGATCAGGGCACTTTGTTATACTCGATCAGGGTACTTTTTTATACTCTATCAGGGGACTTTGTTATATACGACCAGGGGACTTTGTTATACTCGATCAGGAGAATTTGTTATACGCGATCTTGGGACTTTATTATACTCGACCAGGGGACTTTGTTATACTCGATCAGGGGAATTTGTTATTCTCGATAAGGTGACTTTTTTATACTCGATCTGCGGACTTTGTTATACTCGACCAGGGGGCTTTTTTATACTCGATGAGGGGGTTTGTTATACTCAATCAGGGGTGTTTGTTTTTCTCGACTCGTGACTTTGTTATATTCGGTCAGGTGCCTTTCTAATACTCGATTAGTGGACTTTGTTATACTCGATCAGGGGACTTTCTTATTCTCGATCAGGGCACTTTGTTATACTCGATCAGGGTACTTTGTTATACTCGATCAGGGGCTTTGTTATACTCGATCAGGAGAATTTGTTATACGCGATCTTGTGACTTTATTATACTCGACCAGGGGACTTTGTTATACTCGATCAGGGGACTATGTTATACTCGATCTGGGGGCTTTTTTATACTCGATGACGGGTTCTTTGTTATGTTCGATGAGGGGACTTTCTTTTATTCGATCAGAGGACTTTGTTATACTCAATCCTGGGACTTTGTTATACTCCATTAGGGTCCTTTGTTATACTCGATCTAGGGACTTAGTTATGCTCGATTAGGGCACTTATTTATACTCGATCAGGGGACTTTGTTGTACTCGATCAGGGGATTTTGTTATACTCGACCAGGGGCTTTTGTTATACTCCATTAGGGTCCTTTGTTATACTCGACCAGGGAACTTTGTTATACTCGATTAGGCGGATTTGTTATTCTCGATCAGGGGACTTTGTTATTCTCGATCAGGGGCCTTTGTTATACTCGAGAAGGGGGCTGTGTTAAACTCGATCAGGGGCCTTTGTTATACTCGACCTTGTGACTTTGTTATACTCGATCAGGGGACTTTAGCATACTCGATCAGGGGACTTTGTTATTTTCGACCAGGGGCCTTTGTTATACTAGATTCGGGGCCTTTGTTATACTCGATCATGGGACTTTGTTATACTCGACCAGAGGACTTTGTTATACTCGACCAGTCGGCTGTTTTATACTCGATCAGGGGGTTTTGTTGAACTCGATGAGGGGGCTTTGTTATACTCGAACAGGGGACTTTGGTATACACGGCCAGGGGACTGTGTTATACACGACCAGGGGGCTTGTTTATACTAGATGATGGGGCTTTATTATACTCGATCATAGGGCTTTGTTGTACTCGATCAGGGGACTTTGTTATGGACGACCAGGGGACTTTGTTATGCTCGATCAGGGGACTTTGTTATACTCGTTCAGGGGACTTTGTTATAACCGATCAGGTGATTTTGTTGTAATCGATCAGCGGACTTTGTTATACTCGATCTGGGGGTTTTGTTATACTCGATCTTGGGACTTTGTTATACTCGATCAGGGGACTTTATTATACTCGATCAGGGGACATTGTTATTTTCGACCAGTGGCCTTTCTTATACTCGATTCGGGGCCTTTGAAATACTCGATCTTGGGACTTTGTTATACTCGACCAGGGGATTTTATTATACTCGACCAGGGGGCTTTTTTATACTCGATGAGGGGGCTTTGTTCTACTCGATCAGAGGGCTTTGTTATACTTGATAAGGGACTTTGTTATACGCGACCACGGGGCTTTTTTATACTCGATGAGGGGGGATTGTTATACTCGATGTGGGGACTTTGTTATACTCGATCTGGGGACTTTGTTATACTCGATCAGTGGTCTTTGTATATACTCGACTAGGAACATTGTTATATTCGATGAGGTGCCTTTCTTATACGCGATCAGGGGGCTTTGGTATACTCGATGACGGGACTTTGTTATACTCGATCAGGGGACTTTGTTATACTCGATCAGAGGACTTTATTACTCGACCAGGGGAGTTTGTTATACTCGACCAGGGGACTTTGTTATACTCCATTAAGGTCCTTTGTTATACTCGATCAGGGGACTTTGTTATACTCGATTTTGGGACTTTGTTATACGGCATTAGGGTCCTTTGTTATATCGATTAGGGCACTTAGTTATACTCGATGAGGGGACTTTGTTATACTCGGTCAGGGGGCTTTGTTATACTCGACCATGGGGCTTTTTCATACTCGATCAGGGGGTTTTGTTAAACTCGATGAGAGGAATTTGTTATACTCGATCAGGGGATTTTGTTATACTCGACCAGGGGCCTTTGTTATACTCGATAAGGGGCCTGTGTTATTCTCGATCATGGGACTTTGTTATACTCGACCAGGGGACTTTGTTATACTCGACCAGGGGCTTATTTATACTCGATCAGGGGGTTTTGTTAAACTTAATGAGGGGGCTCTGTTATACTCGGCCAGGGGACTTTGTTTTACTCGACCAGGGGACTTTAGTATTCTCGATCAGGGGACTTTGTTATACTCGATCAGGGGCCTTTGTAATACTTGATAATGGGACTTTGTTATACTCGATCAGGGGACTTTGTTATACTCGATCAAGGGCTTTATCGTACTCGATAAGGGGACTTTGTTAAACTTGATCAGGGGACTTTGTTATTCTCGATCAGGGCACTTTGTTATACTCGATCAGGGTATTTTGTTATACTCGATCAGGGAACTTTGTTATACTCGATCAGGAGACTTTGTTATACGCGATCTTGGGACTTTGTTATACGCCATGAGGGTCCTGTGTTATACTCGATCAGGGGACTTTGTTATACTCTATCTGGGGACTTTGTATATACTCGACTAGGGACAGTGTTATATTCGATCAGGTGCCTTTCTTATACTCGATCAGGGGGCTTTTTTATACTCGATGACGGGTTCTCTGTTATGTTCGATCAGGGGACTTTGTTATTTTCGACCAGGGGCCTTTGTTATATAAGATTCGGGGTCTTTGTTATACTCTATCATGGGAATTTGTTATACTCGACCAGGGGACTTTGTTATATTCGGCCAGGGGGCTTTTTAATAATCGATCAGGGGGTTTTGTTAAACTCGGTGAAGGGGCTTTGTTATACTCGATCAGGGGACTTTGTTATACTCGGCCATGGGACTGTGTTATACTCGACCAGTGGGCTTTTTTATACTCGATGATGGGGCTTTGTTGTACTCGATCAGAGACTTTGCTATACTCGACCAGGGGGCTTTTTTATACTCGATGAGGGGGCTTTGTTATACTCGATCAGGGGACTTTGTTAAACTCGATCAGGGGGCTTTCTTAGACTCAATCAGGGACTTTGTTATAGACGACCAGGGGACTTTGTTATACTCGATCCGGGGACTTTGTTATACTCGTTCAGGGGACTTTGTTATAACCGATCAGGTGATTTTGTTGTAATCGATCAGCGTCCTTTGTTATACTCGATCTAGGGGCTTTGTTATACTCAATCTTGGGACTTTCTTTTACTCGATCAGGGGACTTTATTATACTCGATCAGGGAACATTGATATTTTCGACCAGTGGCCTTTGTTATACTCGATTCGGGGCCTTTGAAATACTCGATCTTGGGACTTTGTTATACTCGACCAGGGCATTTTGTTATACTCTACCAGGGGGCTTTTTTATACTCGATGAGGGGGCTTAGTACATTGTTATACGCGACCAGGGGGCTTTTTTATACTCGATCAGAGGACTTTGCTATACTCGACCAGGGGAGTTTATTATACTCGACCAGGGGACTTTGTTATACTCCATTAGGGTCCTTTGTTATACTCGATCATGGGGCTTTGTTATATTCGATCTTGGGACTTTGTTATACGGCATTAGGGTCCTTTGTTATATCGATTAGGGACACTTAGTTACACTCGATCAGGGGACTTTGTTATACTCGATCAGGGGGCTTTGTTATACTCGACCAGGGGGCTTTTTCATACTCGATCAGGGGGTTTTGTTATACTCGACCAGGGGCCTTTGTTATATTCGATAATGGGCCTATGTTATACTCGATTATGGGACTTTATTATACTCGACCAAAGGACTTTGTTATACTCGACCAGGGGGCTTTTTTATACTCGATCAGGGGGTTTTGTTAAACTCGATCAGAGGTGTTTGTTTTATTCGATCAGGGGACTTTGTTATACTCGATCAGGGGACTTTGTTATACTCGATTAGGGGATTTTGTTATCCTCGACCAGGGGCCTTTGTTATATTCGATAAGGGGCCTGTTGTTATACTCGATTATGGGACTTTGTTATACTCGACCAAAGGACTTTGTTATACTCGACCAGGAGCCTTTGTTACACTCGATAAGGGGCCTGTGTTATACTCGATCATGGGACTTTGTTATAGTCGACCAGGGGACTTTGTTATACTCGACCAGGGGCCTTATTTATACGCGATCAGGGGGTTTTGTTAAACTCGATGAGGGGGCTTTGTTATACTCGATCAGGGGACTTTGTTATACTCGGCCAGGGGACTTTGTTTTACTCGACCAGGGGCCTTTGTTATACTCGATAATGGGATTTTGTTATACTCGATCAGGGGACTTTGTTATACTCGATCAGGGGCTTTATTGTACTCGATAAGGGGACTTTGTTAAACTCGATCAGGGGACTTTGTTATTCTCGATCAGGGCACACCTGTTATACTCGATCAGGATACTTTGTTATACTCGATCAGGGGACTTTTTTATACTCGATCAGGAGACTTTGTTATACGCGATCTTGGGACCTGTTATACGCCATTAGGGTCCTTTGTTTTACTCGATCAGGGGACTTAGTTATACTCGATCAGGGGCCTTTGTTATACTCGATCATGGGACTTTATTATACTCGACCAGGGGACTTTGTTATACTAGATTCGGGGCCTTTGTTATACTCGATCATGGGACTTTGTTATACTCGACCAGGTGTCTTTGTTATACTCGACCAGGGGGCTTTTTTATACTCGATAAGGGGGTTTTGTTAAACACGATGAGGAGGCTTTGTTATACTCGATCAGGGGACTTTGTTATACTCGGCCAGGGGATTGTGTTATACTCGACCAAGGGGCTTTTTTATACTCGATGACGGGGCTTTGTTATACTCGATCAAAGGGCTTTGTTGTACTCGATCAGAGACTTTCTTATACTCGACCAGGGGGCTTTTTTATACTCGATGAGGGGGCTTTGTTGTACTCGATCAGGGGACTTTGTTATACTCGATCAGGGGTGTTTGTCTTACTCGATCAGGAGATTTTGTTATTCTCGACCAGGGGCCTTTGTTATACTCGATAAGGGACCTTTGTTATACTCGATCATAGGACTTTGTTTTACTCGACCAGGGGGCTTTTTTAGACTCGATCAGTAGGTTTTGTTAAACTCGATCAGGGGGCTTTCTTATACTCAATCAGGGGACTTTGTTATAGACGACCAGGTGACTTTCTTATACTCGATCAGGGGACTTTGTTATACTCGTTCAGGGTACTTTGTTATAACCGATCAGGTGTCTTTGTTGTAATCGATCAGCGGACTTTGTTATACTTGATCTGGGGGCTTTGTTATACTCGCTCTTGTGACTTTGTTATACTCGATCAGGGGACTTTATTATACTCGATCAGGGGACATTGCTATTTTCGACCAGTGGCCTTTGTTATACTCGATCAGGGGACTTTGTTAAAACGATCTTGGGACTTTGTTATATGGCATTAAGGTCCTTTGTTATATCGATTAGGAAACTTAGTTATACTCGATCAGGGGACTTTGTTATACTCGATGAGGGTGCTTTCTTATACTCGACCTGTGGGCTTTTTCATACTCGATCAGGGGGTTTTGTCAAACTCGATGGGAGGAATTTGTTATACTCGATCAGGGGATTTTGTTATACTAGACCAGGGGCCTTTGTTATATTCGATAAGGGGCCTTTGTTATACTCAATTATGGGACTTTGTTATACTCGACCAAAGGACTTTGTTAAACTCGACCTGGGGGCTTTTTCATACTCGATCAGGGGGTTTTGTTAAACTCGATGGGAGGAATTTGTTTTACTCGATCAGGGGGTTTTGTTATACTCGACCAGGGGCCTTTGTTATACTCGATCAGGGGACTTTGTTATACTCGGCCAGGGGACTTTGTTTCGCTCGACCAGGGGACTTTAGTGTACTCGATTAGGGGACTTTGTTATACTCGATCAGGGGCCTTTGTTATACTCGATAATAGGACTTTGTTATACTCGATCAGGGGACTTGTTAAGATCGATCAGGGGCTTTATTGTACTCGATAAGGGGACTTTGTTAAACTCGATCAGGGGACTTTGTTATTCTCGATCAGGGCACTTTGTTATACTCGATCATGGTACTTTGTTATACTCGATCAGGGGACTTTGTTATACTCGATCAGGAGACTTTGTTATACGCGATCTTGGGACTTTGTTATACGCCATTAGGGTCCTTTGTTATACTCGATCAGGGGACTTAGTTATGCTCGATCAGGGGCCTTTGTTATACTCGATCATGGGACTTTATTATACTCGACCAGGGGACTTTGTTATACTGGAACAGGGGGCTTTTTTATACTCGATCAGGGGGTTTTGTTAAACTCGATGAGGGGGCTCTGTTATACTCGATCAGGGGACTTTGTTATACTCGATCAGGGGACTTTTTTATACTCGATCATTGGCTTTGGTATACCCGATCAGGGGCCTTTGTTATACTCGACCAGGGGACTTTGTTATTCTCGATAAGGTGACTTTTTTGTACTCGATCTGCGGACTTTGTTATACTTGACCAGGGGGCTTTATTATACTCGATGAGGGGGTTTGTTATACTCGATCAGGGGACTTTGTTATACTCGATCTGGGGACTTTGTTATACTCGATCTGGGGACTTTGTATATACTCGACTAGGGACATTGTTATATTCGATCAGGTGCCTTTGTTATACTCGATCAGGGGGCTTTGTTATACTCGATCAGAGGACTTTGTTATACTCGATCTTGGGACTATGTTATACTTCATTAGGGTCCTTTGTTATACTCGATCAGGGGACTTAGTTATGCTCGATTAGGGCACTTCGTTATACTCGATCAGGGGACTTTGTTATACTCGATCAGGGGGCTTTGTTATACTCGATCAGGGGACTTCGTTATACTTGACCAGGGGTGTATGTTTTACTCGATCAGGGGACTTTGTTATACTCGATCAGGGGACTTTGTTATACCCGATCAGGGGATTTTGTTATACTCGATCAGGGGAGTTTGTTATACTCGATCAGGGGGCTTTGTTATACTCAATCAGGGGTGTTTGTTTTACTCGACTCGTGACTTTGTTATATTCGGTCAGGTGCCTTTCTTATACTCGATTAGTGGATTTGTTATACTCGATCAGGGGACTTTGTTATTCTCGATCAGGGCACTTTGTTATACTCGATCAGGGTACTTTTTTATACTCGATCAGGGGACTTTGTTATATACGACCAGTGGACTTTGTTATACTCGATCAGGAGAATTTGTTATACGCGATCTTGGGACTTTATTATACTCGACCAAGGGACTTTGTTATACTCGATCAGGGGAATTTGTTATTCTCGATAAGGTGACTTTTTTATACTCGATCTGCGGACTTTGTTATACTCGACCAGGGGGCTTTTTTATACTCGATGAGGGGGTTTGTTATACTCAATCAGGGGTGTTTGTTTTTCTCGACTCGTGACTTTGTTATATTCGGTCAGGTGCCTTTCTAATACTCGATTAGTGGACTTTGTTATACTCGATCAGGGGACTTTCTTATTCTCGATCAGGGCACTTTGTTATACTCGATCAGGGTACTTTGTTATACTCGATCAGGGGACTTTGTTATACTCGATCAGGAGAATTTGTTATACGCGATCTTGTGACTTTATTATACTCGACCAGGGGACTTTGTTATACTCGATCAGGGGACTATGTTATACTCGATCTGGGGGCTTTTTTATACTCGATGACGGGTTCTTTGTTATGTTCGATCAGGGGACTTTCTTTTATTCGATCAGAGGACTTTGTTATACTCAATCTTGGGACTTTGTTATACTCCATTAGGGTCCTTTGTTATACTCGATCAGGGAACTTAGTTATGCTCGATTGGGCACTTATTTATACTCGATCAGGGGACTTTGTTGTACTCGATCAGGGGATTTTGTTATACTCGACCAGGGGCTTTTGTTATACTTGATAAGGGGCCTTTGTTATACTCGATAATGGGACTTTGTTATACTCGACCAGGGGACTTTGTTATGCTCGACCAGGGGGCTTTGTATATACTCGACTAGGAACATTGTTATATTCGATCAGGTGCCTTTCTTATACTCGATCAGGGGGCTTTGTTATACTCGATGACGGTACTTTGTTATACTCGATCTGGGGACTTTGTTATACTCGATCAGGGGACTTTGTTATACTCGACCAGGGGACTTTGTTATACTTCCATTAGGGTCCTTTGTTATACTCAATCAGGCGACTTTGTTATACTCGATCTTGGGACTTTGTTATACGGCATTAGGGTCCTTTGTTATATCGATTAGGGACACTTAGTTATACTCGATCAGGGGACTTTGTTATACTCGATCAGGGGGCTTTGTTATACTCGACCAGGGGGCTTTTTCATACTCGATCAGGGGTTTTTGTTATACTCGACCAGGGGCCTTTGTTATATTCGATAAGGGGCCTTTGTTAAACTCGATTATGGGACTTTGTTACACTCGACAAAAGGACTTTGTTATACTCGACCAGGGGGCTTTTTCATACTCGATCAAGGGACTTTGTTATATTCGGTCAGGTGCCTTTCTTATACTCGATTAGTGGACTTTGTTATACTCGATCAGGGGACTTTGTTATATTCGATCAGGGGATTTTGTTATACTCGACCAGGGGCCTTTCTTATATTCGATAAGGGGCCTTTGTTATACTCGATTATGGGTCTTTGTTATACTCGACCAAAGGACTTTGTTATACTCGACCAGTGGCCTTTGTTATACTCGATAAGGGGCTTTATTGTACTCGATAAGGGGACTTTGTTAAACTCGATCAGGGGACTGTGTTATTCTCGATCAGGGGACTTTGTTATACTCGGCCAGGGGACTTTGTTTTACTCGACCAGGGGACTTTAGTATTCTCGATCAGGGGACTTTGTTTTACTCGATCAGGGGCCTTTGTTATACTCGATAATGGGACTTTGTTATACTCGATCAGGGGAGTTTGTTATACTCGACCAGGGGCCTTTGTTATATTCGATAAGGGGCCTTTGTTATACTCGATTATGGGACTTTGTTATACTCGTCCAAAGGTCTTTGTTATACTCGATCTTGGGAATTTGTTATACTCGATCAGGGGACTTTATTATACTCGATCAGGGGACATTGTTATTTTCGACCAGTGGCCTTTTTTATACTCGATTCGGGGCCTTTGAAATACTCGATCTTGGGACTTTGTTATACTCGACCAGGGGATTTTGTTATACTCGACTAGGGGGCTTTTTTATGCTCGATGAGGGGGCTTTGTTCTACTCGATGAGAGGGCTTTGTTATACTTGATAAGGGACTTTGTTATACGCAACCAGGGGGCTTTTTTATACTCGATGATGGGGCATTGTTATACTCGATGAGGGGACTTTGTTATATTCGATCTGGGGACTTTGTTATACTCGATCAGGGGACTTTGTACATACTCGACTTGGAACATTGTTATATTCGATCAGGTGCCTTTCTTATACTCGATCAGGGGGCTTTGTTATACTCGATGACGGGACTATGTTATACTCGATCTGGGGACTTTGTTATACTCGATCAGGGGACTTTGTTATACTCGACCAGGGGACTTTGTTATTCTCCATTAGGGTCCTTTGTTATACTCGAGCAGGGGACTTTGTTATACTCGATCTTGGGACTTTGTTATACGGCATTAGGGTCCTTTGTTATATCGATTAGGGACACTTAGTTATACTCAATCAGGGGACTTTGTTATACTCGATTAGGGGGCTTTGTTATACTCGACCAGGGGGCTTTTTCATACTCGATCAGGGGGTTTTGTTAAACTCGACCAGGGGCCTTTGTTATATTCGATAAGGGGCCTTTGTTATACTCGATTATGGGACTTTGTTATACTCGACCA
This sequence comes from Homarus americanus, assembly GCF_018991925.1. Taxonomy (NCBI): domain Eukaryota; kingdom Metazoa; phylum Arthropoda; class Malacostraca; order Decapoda; family Nephropidae; genus Homarus; species Homarus americanus. The sequence continues at coordinate 47,116 of NW_024756095.1, forward strand.
AAGGAGTTTGTTATACTCGACCAGGGGGCTTTTCATACTCGATCAGGGGGTTTTGTTAAACTCGATCAGGGGTGTTTGTTTTATTCGATCAGGGGACTTTGTTATATTCGATCAGGGGATTTTGTTATACTCGACCAGGGGCCTTTGTTATATTCGATAAGGGGCCTTTGTTATTCTCGATTATGGGACTTTGTTATACTCGACCAAAGGACTTTGTTATACTCGACCAGGGGCCTTTGTTATACTCGATAAGGGGCCTTTGTTATACTCGATTATGGGACTTTGTTATACTCGTCCAAAGGTCTTTGTTATACTCGACCAGGTGCCTTTGTTATACTCGATAAGGGGCCTGTGTTATAGTCGATAATGGGACTTTGTTATACTCAACCAGGGGACTTTGATATACTCGACCAGTGGCCTTATTTATACTCGATCAGGGGGTTTTGTTAAACTCGATGAGGGGGCTTTGATATACTCGATCAGGGGACTTTGTTATACCCGGCCAGGGGACTTTGTTTCACTCGACCAGGGGACTTTAGTATACTCGATCACGGGACCTTGTTATACTCGATCAGGGGCCTTTGTTATTCTCGATAATGGGACTTTGTTATACTCGATCAGGGGACTTGTTATACTCGATCAGGGGCTTTATTGTACTCGATAAGGGGACTTTGTTAAACTCGATCAGGGGACTTTGTTATTCTCGATCAGGGCACTTTGTTATACTCGATCAGTGTACTTTGTTATACTCGATCAGGGGACTTTGTTATACTCGATCAGGAGACTTTGTTATACGCGATGATTGGGACTTTGTTATACGCCATTAGGGTCCTTTGTTATACTCGATCAGGGGACTTAGTTATACTCGATCAGGGGCCTTTATACTCGATCACGGTACTTTATTATACTCGACCAGGGGACTTTGTTATACTCGACCAGGGGGCTTTTTTATACTCGATGAGGGGGTTTGTTATACTCGATCAGGGGACTTTGTTATACTCGATCTGGGGACTTTGTTATACTCGATCTGGGGACTTTGTATATACTCGACTAGGGACATTGTTATATTCGTTCCGGTGCCTTTCTTATACTCGATCAGGGGGCTTTGTTATACTCGATTACGGGACATTATTATGTTCGATAGGGGACTTTGTTATACTCGATCAGAGGACTTTGTTATACTCGATCTTGGGACTATGTTATACTCCATTAGGGTCCTTTGTTATACTCGATCAGGGGACTTAGTTATGCTCGATTAGGGCACTTAGTTATACTCGATCAGGGGACTTTGTTATACTCGATCAGGGGACTTCGTTATACTTGACCAGGGGTGTATGTTTTACTCGATCAGGGGATTTTGTTATACTCGATCAGGGGTGTTTGTTTTACTCGACTCGTGACTATGTTATATTCGGTCAGGTGCCTTTCTTATACTCGATTAGTGGACTTTGTTATACTCGGTCAGGTGACTTTGTTATTCTCTATCAGGGCACTTTGTTATACTCGATCAGGGTACTTTGTTATACTCGATCAGGGGACTTTGTTATATACGACCAGGGGACTTTGTTATACTCGATCAGGGGACTTTGTTATACTCGATCAGGGGTCTTTTTTATACTCGATCATGTTCTTTGGTATACCCGATCAGGGGCCTTTGTTATACTCGATCAGGGGACTTTGTTATTCTCGATAAGGTGACTTTTTTGTACTCGATCTGCGGACTCTGTTATACTCGACCAGGGGGCTTTTTTATACTCGATGAGGGGGTTTGTTATACTCGATCAGGGGACTTTGTTATACTCGATCAGGGGACTTTGTTATACTCGATCTGGGTACTTTGTATATACTCGATCAGGGGATTTTGTTATACTCGATCAGGGGTGTTTGTTTTACTCGACTCTTGACTTTGTTATATTCGGTCAGGCGCCTTTCTTATACTCGATTAGTGGACTTTGTTATACTCGATGAGGGGGCTTTGTTATACTCAATGAGGGGTGTTTGTTTTACTCGACTCTTGACTTTGTTATATTCGGTCAGGTGCCTTTCTTATACTCGATTAGTGGACTTTGTTATACTCGATCAGGGGGCTTTGTTATTCTCGATCAGGGAACTTTGTTATACTTGATCAGGGTACTTTGTTATACTCGATCAGGGGACTTTGTTATACTCGATCAGGAGAATTTGTTATACGCGATCTTGGGACTTTGTTATACGCCATTAGGGTCCTTTGTTATACTCGATCAGGGGACTTAGTTATACTCGATCGGGGGACTTTGTTATACTCGATCATGCGACTTTATTATACTCGACCAGGGGACTTTGTTATACTCGATCAGGGGACTTTGTTATACTCGATCTGGGGACTTTGTATATACTTGACTAGGGACAGTGTTATATTCGATCAGGTGCCTTTCTTATACTCGATCAGGGGTTTTTTTTATACTCGATGACGGGTTCTTTCTTATGTTCGATCAGGGGACTTTGTTATATTCGATTAGAGGACTTTGTTATACTCAAACTTGGGACTTTGTTATACTCCATTAGGGTCCTTTGTTATACTCGATCAGGGGACTTAGTTATCCTCGATTAGAGCACTTATTTATACTCGATCAGGGGACTTTGTTATACTCGATCAGGGGATTTTGTTATACTCGACCAGGGGCTTTTGTTATAGTCGATAAGGAGCCTTTGTTATACTCGATTATGGGACTTTGTTATACTCGACCAGGGGACTTGGTTATACTCGACCAGGGGGCTTTTTATACATGATCAGGGTTTTTTTTAAACTTGATGAGGAGGCTTTGTTATACTCGACCAGGGGCCTTTGTTATACTCGATAAGGGGCCTTTGTTATACTCGATCATGGGACTTTGTTATACTCGACCAAAGGACTTTGTTATACTCGAAGAGGGTGCTTCTTTATACTCGATCAGTGGGTTTTGTTAAACTCGATCAAGGGTGTTTGTTTTACTCGATCAGAGGACTTTGTTATACTCGATCAGGGGACTTTGTTATACTCGATAAGCGGCCTTTGTTATAATCGATCATGGGACTTTGTTATACTCGACCAGGGGAGTTGTTATACTCGACCAGGGGGCTTTTTTATACTCGATCAGGGGGTTTTGTTAAACTCGATGAGGGGGCTTTGTTATACTCGAACAGGGGACTTTGTTTTACGACCAGGGGGCTTTTTTATACTCGATGATGGGGCATTGTTATACTCGATGAGGGGACTTTGTTATACTCGATCTGGGGACTTTGTTATACTCGATCAGGGGACTTTGTACATACTCGACTAGGAACATTGTTATATTCGATCAGGTGCCTTTCTTATACTCGATCAGGGGGCTTTCTTATACTCGATGACGGGACTTTGTTATACTCGATCTGGGGACTTTGTTATACTCGATCAGGGGACTTTGTTATACTCGACCAGGGGACTTTGTTATTCTCCATTAGGGTCCTTTATTATACTCGATCAGGGACTTTGTTATACTCGATCTTGGGACTTTGTTATACGGCATTAGGGTCCTCTGTTATATCGATTAGGGACACTTAGTTATACTCGATCAGGGGACTTTGTTATACTCGATTAGGGGGCTTTGTTATACTCGACCAGGGGGCTTTTTCATACTCGATCAGGGGGTTTTGTTAAACTCGACCAGGGGCCTTTGTTATATTCGATAAGGGGCCTTTGTTATACTCGATTATGGGACTTTGTTATACTCGACCAAAGGACTTTGTTATACTCGACCAGGGGCTTTTTCATACTCGATCAGGGGGTTTTGTTAAACTCGATCAGGGGTGTTTGTTTTACTCGATCAGGGGACTTTGTTATATTCGATCAGGGGATTTTGTTATACTCGACCAGGGCCTTTGTTATATCTGATAAGGGCCTTTGTTATACTCGATTATGGGACTTTTGTTATACTCGACCAAAGGACTTTGTTATACCAGGGCCTTTGTTATACGAGGCCTGTGTTATACTGATCATGGACTTTGTTATACTCGACCTGGGGACTTTGTTATACTCGACCAGGGGCCTTATTTATACTCGATCAGGGGGTTTTGTTAAACTCGATGAGGGGGCTTTGTTATACTCGATCAGGGGACTTTGTTATACTTGGCCAGGGGACTTTGTTTTACTCGGTCAGGGGCCTTTGTTATACTCGATAATGGGACTTTGTTATACTCGATCAGGGGACATTGTTATACTAGATAAGGGGCTTTATTGTACTCGATAAGGGGACTTTGTTAAACTCGATCATGGGACTTTGTTATTCTCGAATAGGGGAAATTTGTTAGACTCGATCAGGGTACTTTGTTATACTCGATCAGGGGCCTTTGTTATACTCAATCAGGGGACTTTGTTATAGACGACCAGGGGACTTTGTTATACTCGATCAGGGGACTTTGTTATGCTCGTTCAGGAGACTTTGTTATAACCGATCAGGTGACTTTGTTGTAATCGATCAGAGGACTTTGTTATACTCGACCAGGGGAGTTTGTTATACTCGACCAGGGGACTTTGTTATACTCCATTATGGTCCTTTGTTATATTCGATCAGGGGACTTTGTTATACTCGACCAGGGGCATTATTTATACTCGATCAGGGGGTTTTGTTAAACTCGATGAGGGGGCTTTGTTATACTCGGCCAGGGGACTTTGTTTTACTCGACCAGGGGACTTTACTATACTCGATCAGGGGACTTTGTTATACTCGATCAGGGGCCTTTGTTATACTCGATAATGGGACTTTGTTATACTCGATCAGGGGACTTTGTTATACTCGATCAGGGGCTTTATTGTACTCGATAAGGGGACTTTGTTAAACTCGATCAGGGGACTATGTTATACTCGGCCAAGGGACTTTGTTTTACTCGACCAGGCGACTTTAGTATTCTCGATCAGGGGACTTTGTTTTACTCGATCAGGGGCCTTTGTTATACTCAATAATGGGACTTTGTTATACTCGATCAGCTGACTTTGTTATACTAGATAAGGGGCTTTATTGTACTCGATAAGGGGACTTTATTAAACTCGATCAGGGGACTTTGTTATTCTTGATCAGGGCACTTTGTTATACTCGATCAGGGTACTTTGTTATATTCGATCAGGGGCCTTTGTTATACTCGATCATGGGACTTTATTATACTCGACCAGGGGACTTTGTTATACTAGATTCGGGGCCTTTGTTATAGTCGATCATGGGACTTTGTTATACTCGACCAGGGGACTTTGTTATACTCGACCAGGGGGCTTTTTTATACTCGATCAGGAGGTTTTCTTAAACTCGATGAGGGGGCGTTGTTATACTCGATGAGGGGACTTTGTTATACTCGGCCAGGGAACTGTGTTATACTCGACCAGGGGGGCTTTTTTATACTCGATGATGCGGCTTTGTTATACTCGATCAAATGGCTTTGTTGTACTCGATCAGAGACTTTGTTATACTCGAGCAGGGGGCTTTTTTATACTCGATGAGGGGGCTTTGTTATACTCGATTATGGGACTTTGTTATACTCGATCAGGGGTGTTTGTCTTACTCGATCAGGGGACTTTTTATACTCGATCATGGGACTTTGTTATACTCGATCAGGAGATTTTGTTATACTCGACCAGGGGCCTTTATTATACTCGATAAGGGGCCTTTGTTATCCTCGATCATAGGACTTTGTTATACAAGACCAGGGGACTTTGTTATACTCGACCAGGGGGCTTTTTTATACTCGATCAGGGGGTTTTGTTAAACTCGATCAAGGGGGCTTTCTTATACTCAATCAGGGGACTTTGTTATAGACGACAATGGGACTTTGTTATACTCGATCAGGGGACTTTGTTATACTCGTTCAGGGGACTTTGTTATAACCGATCAGGTGACTTTGTTGTAATCGATCAGAGGACTTTGTTATACTCGACCAGGGGAGTTTGTTATACTCGACCAGGGGACTTTGTTATACTCCATTATGGTCCTTTGTTATACTCGATCAGGGGACTTTGTTATACTCGACCAGGGGCCTTATTTATACTCGATCAGGGGGTTTTGTTAAACTCGATGAGGGGGCTTTGTTATACTCGGCCAGGGGACTTTGTTTTACTCGACCAGGGGACTTTGTTATACTCGATAATGGGACTTTGTTATACTCGATCAGGGGACTTTGTTTTACTCGATCAGGGGCTTTATTGTACTCGATAAGGGGACTTTGTTAAACTCGATCAGGGGACTTTGTTATACTCGATCAAGGGCCTTTGTTATACTCGATAAGGGGCCTTTGTTATACTCGATCATGGGACTTTGTTATACTCGACCAGGGGAGTTGTTATACTCGGCCAGGGGGCTTTTTTATACTCGATCAGCGGGTTTTGTTAAACTCGATGAGGGAGCTTTGTTATACTCGAACAGGGGACGTTGTTTTACTCGGCCAGGGGACTTTGTTTTACTCGACCAGAGGACTTTGTTATTCTCGATCAGGGGGCTTTGTTATACTCGATCAGCGGACTTTGTTATACTCGATCGGGGGGCTTTGTTATACTCGACCTTGTGACTTTGTTATACTCGATCAGGGGACTTTAGTATGCTCGATCAGGGGACTTTGTTATTTTCGACCAGGGGCCTGTGTTATACTAGATTCGGGGACTTTGTTATACTCGACCAGTGGGCTTTTTTATACTCGATGAGGGGGTTTTGTTGAACTCGATGAGGGGGCTTTGTTATACTCGATCAGGGGACTTTGTTATACACGGCCAGAGGACTGTGTTATACTCGACCAGGGGGGCTTTTTTATACTAGATGATGGGGCTTTGTTATACTCGATCATAGGGCTTTGTTGTACTCGATCAGGGGACTTTGTTATGGACGACCAGGGGACTTTGTTATACTCGTTCAGGGGACTTTGTTATAACCGATCAGGTGATTTTGTTGTAATCGATCAGCGGACTTTGTTATACTCGATCTGGGGGCTTTGTTATACTCGATCTTGGGACTTTGTTATACTCGATCAGGGGACTTTATTATACTCGATCAGGGGACATTGTTATTTTCGACCAGTGGCCTTTGTTATACTCGATTCGGGCCTTTGAAATATTCGATCTTGGGACTTTGTTATACTCGACCAGGGGATTTTGTTATACTCGACCAGGGGGCTTTTTTATACTCGATGAGGGGGCTTTGTTCTACTCGATCAGAGGGCTTTGTTATACTTGATCAGGGACTTTGTTATACGCGACCACGGGGCTTTTTTATACTCGATGAGGGGGGATTGTTATACTCGATGAGGGGACTTTGTTATACTCGATCAGGGGTCTTTGTATATACTCGACTAGGAACATTGTTATATTCGATCAGGTGCCTTTCTTATACTCGATCAGGGGGCTTTGTTACACTCGATGACGGGACTTTGTTATACTCGATCAGGGGACTTTGTTATACTCGATCAGATGACTTTGTTATACTCGACCAGGGGAGTTTGTTATACTCGACCAGGGGACTTTGTTATACTCCATTAAGGTCCTTTGTTATACTCGATCAGGGGACTTTGTTATACTCGATCTTGGGACTTTGTTATACGGCATTAGGGTCCTTTGTTATATCGATTAGGGCACTTAGTTATACTCGATCAGGGGACTTTGTTATACTCGATTAGGGGGCTTTGTTATACTCGACCATGGGGCTTTTTCATACTCGATCAGGGGGTTTTGTTAAACTCGATGAGAGGAATTTGTTATACTCGAGCAGGGGATTTTGTTAACTCGACCAGGGGCCTTTGTTATACTCGATAAGTGGCCTGTGTTATACTCGATCATGGTACTTTGTTATACTCGACCATGGGACTTTGTTATACTCGACCAGGGGCCTTATTTATACTCGATCAGGGGGTTTTGTTAAACTTAATGAGGGGGCTTTGTTATACTCGGCCAGGGGACTTTGTTTTACTCGACCAGGGGACTTTAGTTTACTCGATCAGGGGACTTTGTTATACTCGATCAGGGGCCTTTGTTATACTCGATAATGGGACTTTGTTATACTCGATCAGAGGACTTTGTTATACTCGATCAAGGGCTTTATTGTACTCGATAAGGGGACTTTGTTAATCATAATCAGGGGACTTTGTTATTCTCGATCAGGGCACTTTGTTATACTCCATCAGGGTATTTTGTTATACTCGATCAGGGACTTTGTTATACTCGATCAGGAGACTTTGTTATACGCGATCTTGGGACTTTGTTATACGCCATCAGGGTCCTTTGTTATACTCGATCAGGGGACTTAGTTATACTCGATCTGGGGACTTTGTTATACTCGATGACGGGTTCTCTGTTATGTTCGATCAGGGGACTTTGTTATACACGATCAGAGGACTTTGTTATACTCAATATTGAGACTTTGTTACACTCCATTAGGGTCCTTTGTTATACTCGATCAGGGGACTTAGTTATGCTCGATTAGGGCGCTTATTTATACTCGATCAGGGGACTTTGTCATACTCGATCAGGGGATTTTGTTATTCTCGACCAGGGGCTTTTGTTATACTCGATAAGGGGCCTTTGTTATACTCGATTATGGGACTTTGTTATACTCGACCAGGGGACTTTGTTATACTCGACCAGGGGGCTTTTTTATACTCGATCAGGTTTTTTTTTTAAACTCGATGAGGGGGCTTTGTTATACTCGACCAGGGGCCTTTGTTATACTCGATAAGAGGCCTTTGTTATACTCGATCATGGGACATTGTTATACTCGACCAAAGGACTTTGTTATACTCGAAGAGGGGGCTTCTTTATACTCGATCAGGGGGTTTTGTTAAACTCGATCAAGGGTGTTTGTTTTACTCGATCAGGGGACTTTGTTATACTCGATCAGGGGACTTTGTTATACTCGATAAGGGACTTTGTTATACTCGACCAAAGGACTTTGTTATACTCGAAGAGGGGCAGGCTTTTTATACTCGATCAGGGGGTTTTGTTAAACTCGATGAGGGGCTTTGTTATACTCGACCAGGGGACTTTGTTATTGTCGATCAGGGGGCTTTGTTATACTCGATCAGTGGACTTTGTTATACTCGATCCGGGGGCTTTGTTATACTCGATCTTGTGACTTTGTTATACTCGATCAGGGGACTTTAGTATACTCGATCAGGGGACTTTGTTATTTTCGACCAGGGGCCTTTGTTATACTAGATTCGGGGCCTTTGTTATACTCTATCATGGGAATTTGTTATACGCGACCAGGGGACTTTGTTATATTCGGCCAGGGGGCTTTTTTATACTCGATCAGGGGGTTTTGTTAAACTCGATGAGGGGGCTTTGTTATACTCGATTAGGGGACTGTGTTATACTCGGCCAGGGGACTGTGTTATACTCGACCAGGCGGCTTTTTTATACTCGATGATGGGGCTTTGTTATACTCGATCAAAGGGCTTTGTTGTACTCGATCAGAGACTTTGCTATACTCGACCAGGGGGCTTTTTTATACTCGATGAGGGGGCTTTGTTATACTCGATCAGGGGACTTTGGTAAACTCGATCAGGGGGCTTTCTTATACTCAATCAGGGGACTTTGTTATAGACGACCAGGGGACTTTGTTATACTCGATCAGGGGACTTTGTTATACTCGTTCAGGGGACTTTGTTATAACCGATCAGGTGATTTTGTTGTAATCGATCAGCGTACTTTGTTATACTCGATCTGGGGGCTTTGTTATACTCGATCTTGGGACTTTCTTATACTCGATCAGGGGACTTTATTATACTCGATCAGGGGACATTGTTATTTTCGACCAGTGGCCTTTGTTATACTCGATTCGGGGCCTTTGAAATACTCGATCTTGGGACTTTGTTATACTCGACCAGGGGATTTTGTTATACCCGACCAGGGGGCTTTTTTATACTCGATGAGGGGGCTTAGTTCTACTCGATCAGAGGGCTTTGTTATACTTGATGAGGGACATTGTTATACGCGACCAGGGGGCTTTTTTATACTCGATGAGGGGGGATTGTTATACTCGTTGAGGGGACTTTGTTATTCTCGATCTGGGGACTTTGTTATACTCGATCAGGGGACTTTGTATATACTCGACTAGGAACATTGTTATATTCGATCAGGTGCCTTTCTTATACTCGATCAGGGGGCTTTGTTATACTCGATGACGGGACTTTGTTATACTCGATCTGGGGACTTTATTATACTCGATCAGAGGACTTTGCTATACTCGACCAGGGGAGTTTGTTATACTCGACCAGGGGACTTTGTTATACTCCATTAGGGTCCTTTGTTATACTCGATCATGGGACTTTGTTACACTCGATCTTGGGACTTTGTTATACGGCATTAGGGTCCTTTGTTATATCGATTAGGGACACTTAGTTATACTCGATCAGGGGACTTTGTTATACTCGATCAGGGGGCTTTGTTATACTCGACCAGGGGGCTTTTTCATACATGATCAGGGGGTTTTGTTATACTCGACCAGGGGCCTTTGTTATATTCGATAAGGGGCCTTTGTTATACTCGATTATGGGACTTTATTATACTCGACCAAAGGACTTTGTTATACTCGACCAGGGGGCTTTTTTATACTCGATCAGGGGGTTTTGTTAAACTCGATCAGGGGTGTTTGTTTTATTCGATCAGGGGACTTTGTTATACTCGATCAGGGGACTTTGTTATACTCGATCAGGGGATTTTGTTATCCTCGACCAGGGGCCTTTGTTATATTCGATAAGGGGCCTGTTGTTATACTCGATTATGGGACTTTGTTATACTCGACCAAAGGACTTTGTTATACTCGACCAGGAGCCTTTGTTACACTCGATAAGGGGCCTGTGTTATACTCGATCATAGGACTTTGTTATACTCGACCAGGGGACTTTGTTATACTGAACCAGGGGCCTTATTTATACGCGATCAGGGGGTTTTGTTAAACTCGATGAGGGGGCTTTGTTATACTCGATCAGAGGACTTTGTTATACTCGGCCAGGGGACTTTGTTTTACTCGACCAGGGGCCTTTGTTATACTCGATAATGGGACTTTGTCATACTCGATCAGGGGACTTTGTTATACTGGATCAGGGGCTTTATTGTACTCGATAAGGGGACTTTGTTAAACTCGATCAGGGGACTTTGTTATTCTCGATCAGGGCACTCTGTTATACTCGATCAGGATACTTTGTTATACTCGATCAGGGGACTTTGTTATACTCGATCAGGAGACTTTGTTATACGCGATCGTGGGACCTTGTTATACGCCATTAGGGTCCTTTGTTATACTCGATCAGGGGACTTAGTTATACTCGATCAGGGGCCTTTGTTATACTCGATCATGGGACTTTTTTATACTCGACCAGGGGACTTTGTTATACTAGATTCGGGGCCTTTGTTATACTCGATCATGGGACTTTGTTATACTCGACCAGGTGTCTTTGTTATACTCGACCAGGGGGCTTTTTTATACTCGATAAGGGGGTTTTGTTAAACTCGATGAGGAGGCTTTGTTATACTCGATCAGGGGACTTTGTTATACTCGGCCAGGGGACTGTGTTATACTCGACCAGGGGGCTTTTTTATTCTCGATGACGGGGCTTTGTTATACTCGATCAAAGGGCTTTGTTGTACTCGATCAGAGACTTTCTTATACTCGACCAGGGTTTTTTTTTATACTCGATCAGTGGACATTGCTTTTTTCGACCAGTGGCCTTTGTTATACTCGATTCGGGGCCTTTAAAATACTCAATCTCGGGACTTTGTTATACTCGACCAGGGGATTTTGTTATACTCGACCTGAGGGCCTTTTTATACTCGATGAGGGGGCTTTGTTCTACTCGATCAGAGGGTTTTGTTATACTTGATCAGGGACTTTGTTATACGCAACCAGGGGGCTTTTTTTACTCGATGAGGGGGCATTGTTATACTCGATGAGGGGACTTTGTTATACTCGATGACGGGACTTTGTTATACTCGATAAGGGGACTTTGTTATACTCGATGTGAGGACTTTGTTGTTGCTCGACCAGGGGAGTTTGTTATATTCGACCAGGTGACTTTGTTATACTCCATTAGGGTCCTTTGTTATACTCGATCAAAGGACTGTGTTATACTCGATCTTGGGACTTTGTTATACGGCATTAAGGTCCTTTGTTATATCGATTAGGGAACTTAGTTATACTCGATCAGGGGACTTGTTAAGATCGATCAGGGGCCTTATTGTACTCGATAAGGGGACTTTGTTTCACTCGACCAGGGGACTTTAGGGTACTCGATCAGGGGACTTTGTTATACTCGATCAGGGGACTTTGTTATACTCGATAATGGGACTTTGTTATACTCGATCACGGGACTTGTTAAGATCGATCAGGGGCCTTATTGTACTCGATAAGGGGACTTTGTTAAACTCGATCAGGGGACTTTGTTATTCTCGATCAGGGCACTTTGTTATACTCGATCATGGTACTTTGTTATACTCGATCAGGGGACTTTGTTATACTCGATCAGGAGACTTTGTTATACGCGATCTTGGGACTTTGTTATACGCCATTAGGGTCCTTTGTAATACTCGATCAGGGGACTTAGTTATACTCGATCTGGGGACTTTGTTATACTCGATCATGCGACTTTATTATACTCGACCAGGGGACTTTGTTAAACTCGATCAGGGGACTTTGTTATAATCGATCTGGGGACTTTGTATATACTCGACTAGGGACAGTGTTATATTCGATCAGGTGCCTTTCTTATACTCGATCAGGGGGCTTTTTTATACTCGATGACGGGTTCTTTGTTATGTTCGATCAGGGGACTTTGTAATACTCGATCAGAGGACTTTGTTATACTCAATCTTGAGACTTTGTTATACTCCATTAGGGTCCTTTGTTATACTCGATCTGGGGACTTAGTTATGCTCGCTTAGGGCACTTATTTATACTCGATCAGGGGTCTTTGTTATACTCGATCAGGGGATTTTGTTATACTCGACCAGGGGCTTTTGTTATTCTCGATAAGGGGCCTTTGTTATACTCGATTAGGGAACTTAGTTATACTCGATCAGGGGACTTTGTTATACTCGATGAGGGGGCTTTCTTATACTCGACCTGGGGGCTTTTTCATACTCGATCAGAGGGTTTTGTTAAACTCGATGGGAGGAATTTGTTATACTCGATCAGGGGATTTTGTTATACTCGACCAGGGGCCTTTGTTATACTCGATCAGGGGACTTTGTTATACTCGGCCAGGGGACTTTGTTTCACTCGACCAGGGGACTTTAGGGTACTCGATCAGGGGACGTTGTTATACTCGATCAGGGGACTTTGTTATACTCGATAATGGGATTTTGTTATACTCGATCACGGGACTTGTTAAGATCGATCAGGGGCCTTATTGTACTCGATAAGGGGACTTTGTTAAACTCGATCAGGGGACTTTGTTATTCTCGATCAGGGCACTTTGTTATACTCGATCATGGTACTTTGTTATACTCGATCAGGGGACTTTGTTATACTCGATCAGGAGACTGTGTTATACGCGATCTTGGGACTTTGTTATACGCCATTAGGGTCCTTTGTAATACTCGATCAGGGGACTTAGTTATACTCGATCTGGGGACTTTGTTATACTCGATCATGCGACTTTATTATACTCGACCAGGGGACTTTGTTAAACTCGATCAGGGGACTTTGTTATAATCGATCTGGGGACTTTGTATATACTCGACTAGGGACAGTGTTATATTCGATCAGGTGCCTTTCTTATACTCGATCAGGGGGCTTTTTTATACTCGATGACGGGTTCTTTGTTATGTTCGATCAGGGGACTTTATAATACTCGATCAGAGGACTTTGTTATACTCAATCTTGAGACTTTGTTATACTCCATTAGGGTCCTTTGTTATACTCGATCTGGGGACTTAGTTATGCTCGCTTAGGGCACTTATTTATACTCGATCAGGGGACTTTGTTATACTCGATCAGGGGATTTTGTTATACTCGACCAGGGGCTTTTGTTATACTCGATAAGGGGCCTTTGTTATACTCGATTATGGGACTTTGTTATACACGACCAGGGGACTTTGTTATACTCGACCAGGGGGCTTTTTTATACTCGATCAGGGTTTTTTTTAAACTCGATGAGGGGGCTTTGTTATACTCGACTAGGGGCCTTTGTTATACTCGATAAGGGGCCTTTGTTATACTCGATCATGGGACTTTGTTATACTCGACGAAAGGACTTTATTATACTCGAAGAGGGGGCTTCTTTATACTCGATCAGGGGGTTTTGTTAAACTCGATCAAGGGTGTTTGTTTTACTCGATCAGGGGACTTTGTTATACTCGATCAGGGGACTTTGTTATACTCGATAAGGAGCCTTTGTTATACTCGATCATGGGACTTTGTTATACTCGACCAGGGGAGTTGTTATACTCGGCCAGGGGGCTTTTTTATACTCGATCAGGGGGTTTTGTTAAACTCGATGAAGGGGCTTTGTTATACTCGAACAGGGGTCTTTGTTTTACTCGGCCAGGGGACTTTGTTTTACTTGACCAGGGGACTTTGTTATTCTCGATCAGGGGGCTTTGTTATACTCAATCTTGTGACTTTGTTATACTCGATCAGGGGACTTTAGTATACTCGATCAGGGGACTTTGTTATTTTCGACCAGGGGCCTTTGTTATACTAGATTCGGGGCGTTTGTTATACTCGATCATGGGACTTTGTTATACTCGACCAGGGGACTTTGTTATACTCGACCAGGGGGCTTTTTTATACTCGATGATGGGGATTTGTTATACTCGATCAAAGGGCTTTGATGTACTCGATCAGAAACTTTGTTATACTCGACCAGGGGGCTTTTTTATACTCGATGAGGGGGCTTTGTTATACTCGATCAGGGGACTTTGTTATACTCGTTCAGGGGACTTTGTTATAACCGATCAGGTGATTTTGTTGTAATCGATCAGCGGACTTTGTTATACTCGATCTGGGGGCTTTGTTATACTCGATCTTGGGACTTTCTTATACTCGATCAGGGGACTTTATTATACTCGATCAGGGGACATTGTTATTTTCGACCAGTGGCCTTTGTTATACTCGATTCGGGGCCTTTGAAATACTCGATCTTGGGACTTTGTTATACTCGACCAGGGGATTTTGTTATACTCGACCAGGTGGCTTTTTTATACTCGATGAGGGGCTTAGTTCTACTCGATCAGAGGGCTTTGTTATACTTGATCAGGGACTTTGTTATACGCGACCAGGGGGCTTTTTTATACTCGATGAGGGGGGATTGTTATACTCGATGAGGGGACTCTGTTATACTCGATCTGGGGACTTTGTTATACTCAATCAGGGGACTTTGTATATACTCGACTAGGAACATTGTTATATTCGATTAGGTGCCTTTCTTATACTCGATCAGGGGGCTTTGTTATACTCGATGACGGGATTTTGTTATACTCGACCAAAGGACTTTGTTATACTCGACCAGGGGGCTTTTTTATACACGATCAGGGGGTTTTGTTAAACTCGATCAGGGGTGTTTGTTTTATTCGATGAGGGGACTTTGTTATACTCGATTAGGGGACTTTGTTATACTCGATCAGAGGATTTTGTTATACTCGACCAGGGGCCTTTGTTATATTCCATAAGGGGCCTTTGGAATGTTCGATTATGGGACTTTGTTATACTCGACCAAAGGACTTTGTTATACTCGACCAGGAGCCGTTGTTACACTTGATAAAGGGCCTGTGTTATACTCGATGAGGGGACTTTATTATACTCGGCCAGGGGACTTTGTTTTACTCGACCAGGGGACTTTAGTATACTCGATCAGGGGACTTTGTTATACTCGATCAGGGACCTTTGTTATACTCGATAATGGGACTTTGTTATACTCGATCAGGGGACTTTGTTATACTCGATCAGGGGCTTTATTGTACTCGAACAGGAGACTTTGTTAAACTCGATCAGGGGTTTTTGTTATTCTCGATCAGGGCAATTTGTTATACTCGATCAGGGTACTTTGTTATACTTGATCAGGGGACTTTGTTATACTCGATCAGGAGACTTTGTTATACGCGATCTTGGGACCTTGTTATACGCCATTAAGGTCCTTTGTTATACTCGATCAGGGGACTTAGTTATACTCGACAAGGGACCTGTGTTATACTCGATCATGGGACTTTATTATACTCGACCAGGGGACTTAGTTATACTCGATGATGGGGCTTTGTTATACTCGATCAAAGGGCTTTGTTGTACTCGATCAGAGACTTTCTTATATTCGACCAGGGGGCTTTTTTATACTCGATGAGGGGGGCTTTGTTGTACTCGATCAGGGGACTTTGTTATACTCGATCAGGGGTGTTTGTCTTACTCGATCAGGGGACTTTTCATACTCGATCAGGGGACTTTGTTATACTCGATCAGGAGATTTTGTTACACTCGACCAGGGGCCTTTGTTATACTCGATAAGGGACCTTTGTTATACTCGATCATAGGACTTTGTTATACTCGACAAGGGGACTTTGTTATACTCGACCAGGGGGCTTTTTTATACTCGATCAGGGGGCTTTGTTAAACTCGATCAGGGGGCTTTCTTATACTCAATCAGGGGACTTTTTTATAGACGACCAAGGGACTTTGTTATACTCGATCAGGGGACTTTGTTATACTCGTTTAGGGGACTTTGTTATACTCGATTCGGGGCCTTTGAAATAACTCGATCTTGAGACTTTGTTACACTCGACCAGGGGATTTTGTTATACTCGACCAGGGGGCTCTTTTATACTCGATGAGGGGGCTTTGTTCTACTCGATCAGAGGGGTTTGTTATACTTGATCAGGGACTTTGTTATACGCGACCAGGGGGCTTTTTTATACTCGATTAGGGGGCATTGTTATACTCGATGAGGGGACTTTGTTATACTCGATCTGGGGACTTTGTTATACTCGATCAGGGGACTTTGTTATACGGCATTAAGGTCCTTTGTTATATCGATTAGGGCACTTAGTTATACACGATCAGGGGACTTTGTTATACTCGATGAGGGGGCTTTGTTATACTCGACCAGGGGGCTTTTTCATACTCGATCAGGGGGTTGTGTTAAACTCGATGGGAGGAATTTGTTATACTCGATTATGGGACTTTGTTATACTCGACCAAAGGACTTTGTTATACTCGACCAGGGGGCTTTTTATACTCGATCAGGGGGTTTTGTAAAACTCGATCAGGGGTGTTTGTTTTACTCGATCAGAGGACTTTGTTATACTCGGTCAGGGGACTTTGTTATACTCGATCAGGGGATTTTGTTATACTCGACCAGGGGCCTTTGTTATATTCGATAAGGGGCCTGTGTTATACTCGATTATGGGACTTTGTTATACTAGACCAAAGGACTTTGTTATACTCGACCAGGGGCCTTTGTTATACTCGATAAGGGGCCTGTGTTATACTCGATCATGGGACTTTGTTATACACGACCAGGGGACTTTGTTATACTCGACCAGGGGCCTTATTTATACTCGATCAGGGGGTTTTGTTAAACTCGATGAGGGGGCTCTGTTATACTCGATCAGGGTACTTTGTTATACTCGGCCAGGGGACTTTGTTTTACTCGACCAGGGGACTTTAGTATACTCGATCAGGGGACTTTGTTATACTCGATCAGGGGCCTTTCTTATACTCGATAATGGGACTTTGTTATACTCGATTAGGGGACTTGTTATACTCGATCATGGGCTTTATTGTACTCGATAAGGGGACTTTGTTAAACTCGATCAGGGGACTTTGTTATTCTTGATTAGGGCACTTTGTTATACTCGATCAGGGTACTTTGTTATACTCGATCAGGGGACTTTGTTATACTCGATCAGGGGACTTAGTCATACTCAATCAGGGGACTTAGTTATACTCGATCAGGGGCCTTTGTTATACTCGATCATGGGACTTTATTATACTCAACCAGGGGACTTTGTTATACTCGACCAGGGGGCTTTTTTTTACTCGATCAGGGGGTTTTGTTAAACTCGATGAGGGGGCTTTGTTATACTCGATCATGGGACTTTATTATACTCAACCAGGGGACTTTGTTATACTCGACCAGGGGGCTTTTTTATAATCGATCAGGGGGTTTTGTTAAACTCGATCAGGGGGTTTTGTAAAACTCGATCAGGGGTGTTTGTTTTACTCGATCAAAGGATTTTGTTATACTCGATCAGGGGACTTTGTTATACTCGATCAGGGGGCTTTGTTATACTCAATCAGGGGTGTTTGTTTTACTCGACTCGTGACTTTGTTATATTCGATCAGGTGCCTTTCTTATACTCGATCAGGGGGCTTTGTTATACTCGATGACGGGACATTGTTATGTTCGATCAGGGGACTTTGTTATACTCGATCAGAGGACTTTGTTATACTCGATCTTGGGACTTTGTTATACTCCATTAGGGTCCTTTGTTATACTCGATCAGGGACTTAGTTATGCTCGATTAGGGCACTTAGTTATACTCGATCAGGGGACTTTGTTATACTCGATCAGGGGGCTTTGTTATACTCGATCAGCGGAATTTGTTATACTCGATCGGGGGGCTTTGTTATACTCGATCAGATTTTGTTATACCTGATCAGGGACTTTGTTATACTCGATCACGGGACTTCTGTTTTGGACCAGGGTGTATGTTTTATTTTATCAGGGGACTTTTGTTATACCTGATTAGGGACTTTATATACCTGATCAGGGATTTTGGTTATACTCGATCAGGGACTTTGTTATACCTGGATCAGGGCTGTTATACTCAATCAGGGGTGTTTGTTTTACTCGACTCGTGACTTTGTTATATTCGGTCAGGTGCCTTTCTTATACTCGATTAGTGGACTTTGTTATACTCGATCAGGGGACTTTCTTATTCTCGATCAGGGCACTTTGTTATACTCGATCAGGGTACTTTGTTATACTCGATCAGGTGACTTTGTTATACTCGATCAGGAGAATTTGTTATACTCGATCTTGTGACTTTATTATACTCGACCAGGGGACTTTGTTATACTCGATCAAGGGACTTTGTTATACTCGATCTGGAAACTTTGTATATACTCGACTAGGGACAGTGTTATATTCGATCAGGTGCTTTTCTTATACTCGATCAGGGGGCTTTTTTATACTCGATGACGGGTTCTTTGTTATGTTCGATCAGGGGACTTTCTTATATTCGATCAGAGGACTTTGTTATACTCAATCTTGGGACTTTGTTATACTCCATAAGGGTCCTTTGTTATACTCGATCAGAGGACTTAGTTATGCTCGAATAGGGCACTTATTTAAACTCGATCAGGGGACTTTGTTGTACTCGACCAGGGGCTTTTGTTATACTCGATAAGGGGCCTTTGTTATACTCGATTATGGGACTTTGTTATACTCGACCAGGGGACTTTTTTATACTCGACCAGGGGGCTTTTTTATACTCGATCAGGGTTTTTTTTTAAACTCGATGAGGGGGCTTTGTTATACTCGACCAGGGGCCTTTGTTATACTCGATAAGGGGCCTTTGTTATACTCGATCATGGGACTTTGTTATACTCAACTAAAGGACTTTGTTATACTCGACCAGGGGGCTTTTTCATGCTCGATCAGGGGGTTTTGTTAAACTCGATCAGGGGTGTTTGTTTTACTCGATCAGGGGACTTTGTTATACTCGATTATGGGACTTTGTTATACTCGACCAGGGGAGTTGTTATACTCGACCAGGAGGCATTTTTATACTCGATCAGGGGGTTATGTTAAACTCGATCAAGGGTGTTTGTTTTACTCGATCAGGGGACTTTGTTATACTCGATCAGGGGACTTTGTTATACTCGATAAGGGGCCTTTGTTATACACGATAATGGGACTTTGTTATACTCGACCAGGGGAGTTGTTATACTCGACCAGGGGGCTTTTTTATACTCGATCAGGGGGTTTTGTTAAACTCGATGAGGGGGCTTTGTTATACTCGAACAGGGGACTTTGTTTTACTCGGCCAGGGGACGTTGTTTTACTCGACCAGGGGACTTTGTTATTCTCGATCAGGGGGCTTTGTTATACTTGATCAGCGGACTTTGTTATACTCGATCGGGGGGCTTTGTTATACTCGATCAGGGGACATTGTTATTTTTGACCAGTGGCCCTTGTTATACTCGATTCGGGGCCTTTGAAATACTCGATCTTGGGACTTTGTTATACTCGACCAGGGGATTTTGTTATACTCGATGAGGGGGCTTTCTTCTACTCGATTAGAGGGCTTTGTTATACTTGATCAGGGACTTTGTTATACGCGACCAGGGGCTTTTTTATACGCGATGAGGGGGCATTGTTATACTCGATGGGGGGACTTTGTTATACTCGATCTGGGGACTTTGTTATACTCAATCAGGGGACTTTGTATATACTCGATTTTGAACATTGTTATATTCGATCAGGTGCCTTTCTTATACTCGATCAGGGGGCTTTGTTATACTCGATGACGGGACTTCGTTATACTCGATCTGGGGACTTTGTTATACTCGATCAGAGGACTTTGTTATACTCGACCAGGGGAGTTTGTTATACTCGACCAGGGGACTTTGTTATACTCCATTAGGGTCCTTTGTTATACTCGATCAGGTGACTTTGTTATAGTCGTTCTTGGGACTTTGTTATACGGCATTGGGGTCCTTTGTTATATCGATTCGGGAACTTAGTTATACTCCATCAGGGGACTTTGTTATACTCGATCAAGGGGCTTTGTTATACTCGACCAGGGGCTTTTTCATACTCGATCAGGGGGTTTTGTTAAACTCGATGAGATGATTTTGTTATACTCGATCAGGGGATTTTGTTATACTCGACCAGGGGCCTTTCTTAAATTCGATAAGAGGCCTTTGTTATACTCGATTATGGGACTTTGTTATACTCGACCAAAGGACTTTGTTATACTCGACCAGGGGGCTTTTTTATACTCGATTAGGCGGTTTTGTTAAACTCGATCAGGGGTGTTTGTTTTACTCGATCAGGGGACTCTGTTATACTCGATCAGGGGACTTTGTTATACTCGATCAGGGGATTTTGTTATACTCGACCAGGGGCCTTTGTTAAATTCGATAAGGGGCCTTTGTTATACTCGATTATGGGACTTTGTTATACTCGACCAGGGGACTTTGTTATACTCGACCAGGGGCCATATTTATACTCGATCAGGGGTTTTTTTAAACTCGATGAGGGAGCTTTGTTATACTCGACCAGGGGACTTTGTTTTACTCGACCAGGGGACTTTAGTATACTCGATCAGGGGACTTTGTTATACTCGATCAGGGGCCTTTGTTATACTCGATAATGGGACTTTGTTATGCTCGATCAGGGGACTTTGTTCTACTCGATCAGGGGCTTTATTGTACTCGATAAGGGGACTTTGTTAAACTCGTTCATGGGACTTTGTTATTCTCGATCAGGGCACTTTATTATACTTGATCAGGGTATTTTGTTATACTCGATCAGGGGACTTTGTTATACTCGATCAGGAGACTTTGTTATATGCGATCTTGGGACTTTGTTATACGCCATTAGGGTCCTTCGTAATACTCGATCAGGGGACTTAGTTATATTCGATCTGGGGACTTTGTTATACTCGATCATAGGACTTTATTATACTCGACCAGGGGACTTTGTTATACACGATCAGGGGACTTTGTTATACTCGATCTGGGGACTTTGTATATACGCGACTAGGGACAGTGTTATATTCGATCAGGTGCCTTTCTTATACTCGATCAGGGGGCTTTTTTATACTCGATGACGGGTTCTTTGTTATGTTCGATCAGG
>NW_024756096.1:0-3191 GCF_018991925.1 Homarus americanus
AAGGACAATAGCGGTAGTAATTGTGGTAGGCTGTATCGTTCCCTTCTGAATAGGGCGAAACTGTACTTAGAGCCTATTGGAGTGGTTTATAAAGAGGAATGAGTACAGATTCCTGGGTTAAAAAAAAATTTATTTATGTGGTTGAACAGCGGAGGGTGACCCACTTAAATATGGATTGAAAAAATACATTAAAACTTGATATAATTGTAAGGTAAAAACAAACAAAGAAACAGACAAACAGATACATATTGAAGCTGCAACGTAAAAACAAACATACAAACAGACAAACAGATACATATTGAAGATGCAACATAAGAACAAACAAACAAACTGACAGATACATATTGAAGCTGTAACGTAAAAACAAAAACATACATATTGAAGCTGTAACGTAAAACAGACAAACAAACAGAAAGATACATATTGAAGCTGCAACGTAAAAACAAACATACAAAACAGACAAACAGATACATATTGAAGATGCAACGTAAGAACAAACAAACAAACTGACAGATACATATTGAAGCTGTAACGTAAAAACAAAACATACATATTGAAGCTGTAACGTAAAACAGACAAACAAACAGAAAGATACATATTGAAGCTGCAACGTGAAAAATAGACAGACAACAGACAGGTACACACGTATTACCGTCACTGAACCAAACTGACAACAGCGCCATTTACAAGGTCTTGGTTTAAGGTTTTCCAACGAGTCACTGGGTCGTAATTTACTACATTACATTGACAAATTGACAGTAATTCATCTTCTCTGTAGTGTGGTGTAGTGTGGTGGTGTAGTGTAGTGTGGCGGTGTAATGTAGTGTGGTGTAGTGTGTGGTGTAGTGTAGTGTGGCGTGGTGTAATGTAGTGTGGTGCAGTGTAGTGTAGCGTGGTGGTGGTATAGTGGGTTCAGGATAGTGTAGTGTAGTGTGGCGTGATGTAGTGTAGTGTGGTGGTGTATAGTGGGTCAGTAGTGTAGTGTAGTATAGTGGCGGTGTAGTGTAGTAGTATGGTGTGTGGTATAGTGGGTTCAGGAAGTGTAGTAGTGTAGTGGCGTGGTGTAGTGTAGTGTGTGCTGTGGTGTGGTATAGTGGGGTTCAGGGTAGTGTAATGTAGTGTAGTGTGGCGTGGTGTAGTGTAGTGTAGTGTGGTGTGCTGTAGTGTTCAGGGTAGTAGTGTAGAGTGTGTGTGTGTAGTGTGGCGGGGGTGTGGTGTACTGTAGTGTGTGTGGTGTGTATAGGGTGTGGGTAGTGTACTGTAGTGTAGTGTGGCGTGGTGTGGTGTAGTATGTGGTGTGGTGGTATAGTGTCAGGTAGTGTGTAGTGTGGCGGGGTGGTGTGGTGTAGTGTGGTGGTGTGGTGTGGTATAGTGGGGTTCAGGTAGTGTAGTGTAGTGTAGTGTGGCGGGGTGGTGTAGTGTGGTGTGGTGTGGTATAGTGGGTTCAGGTAGTACTGTGGTGGTGTGGCGGTGGTGTAGTGTAGTAGCGTGGTGGTGTGGTATAGTGGGGTTCAGGGTAGTGTAGTGTAGTGTAGTGTGGTGTAGTGTAGTGTGGTGTAGTGTGGTGTAGTGTAGTAGCGTGGTGGTGTGGTATAGTGGGGTTCAGGGTAGTGTATTGTAGTGTAGTGTGGTGTAGTGTAGTGTAGTGTGGTGTGGTGTAGTGTAGTAGCGTGGTGGTGTGGTATAGTGGGGTTCAGGGTAGTGTAGTGTGTAGTAGTGTGTGTAGTGTAGTGTGGTGTGGTGTGGTGTAGTGTAGTAGCGTGGTGGTGTGGTATAGTGGGGTTCAGTGTTGTGTAGTGTAGTGTAGTGTGGTGTAGTGTAGTGTGGTGTAGTGTGGTGTAGTGTAGTAGCGTGGCGGTGTGGTATAGTGGGGTTCAGTGTTGTGTAGTGTAGTGTGGTGTAGTGTAGTCGCGTGGTGGTGTGGTATGTTCAGGGTAGTGTAGTGTAGTGTAGTGTAGTGTGGTGTGGTGTAGTGTAGTGTGGTGTGGTGTGCTGTAGTGTAGTAGCGTGGTGGTGTGGTATAGTGGGGTTCAGGGTAGTGTAGTGTAGTGTGGTGTAGTGTAGTGTAGTGTGGTGTGGTGTGGTGTAGTGTAGTGTGGTGTGCTGTAGTGTAGTAGCGTGGTGGTGTGGTATAGTGGGGTTCAGGGTAGTGTAGTGTAGTGTGGTGTGGTGTAGTGTAGTGTGGTGTGGTGTAGTGTAGTAGCGTGGTGGTGTAGTGTAGTGGGGTTCAGTGTTGTGTAGTGTGTTGCAATAAGGTATGATGTGGCAAGGTGTGATGTGGCATGGTATGGTATTATGGCATAGTATGGTGTAGTGTAGGTGAGACGCCCCCCACCCCCTCCCTCCCCCCGCCCCCACACACACCCTCCTGCTGAGCTCAATGGTCGAGGATCGCGTGTCAATACCCTGAGGGAACAACCAGGTGTCCGATTTTACACATCTTGGTTAATTGAACACCTGTTGGCCCGGCAAGACACAAGAGGGGGGTACAACATCACAACAATGGGATCGAACTCTACCCACCAAAACCAATTGTAATCCACACCTCTATGTTCTTAGTAAGTAACATTGTAATTATGATTAAAATCAGTTCTTCTTTAATCATTATTTTTCACTTTTTTCATCTGGGGTTTATTATTTTGTTTCGTGTTTCTGAGGATATATTGTAATTCATATATTTTGCTCTATAATACACGTGATTTTGTTGTTGATTTTTTATTTCTTGATATTATTGTTGTTGTTGTTGTTGTTGTTTTAATGGAATTAGATCGTTAAGCCAATATCGTCTCTACGCAACGACTACTAAATGGTCATGTCAAGGCTTCAGTGTTGATAGGATACGATTTGTGTGTGTGTGTGTGTGTGTGTGTGTGTGTGTGTGTGTGTGTGTGTGTGGTCAGGTGCTTGGCGAGGTGGGGATATATGCATCGGTTCTTTTTTCTCCCCATCTCTGTTTCCCTATTTTTCCCAAGCTTGTCTTTTTTTATTTATTATTCACCTTTTTTTCTTCTTCTATTTTTTTGTATTTATCATTTTGTCTTATATTTCATCTCCTACTTTATCTTTTGTTTTTTTTTACATTTTCCAGAAATTTTTCCCAATAAAGTCTCCAATTTAATATATAATAATCCTCTTTTTTCCTAGTTTTTACTAACCTAACCAAACCAAACCATAACGTAACATAAACTAAA
>NW_024756097.1:0-12536 GCF_018991925.1 Homarus americanus
GGACATTTTAATTCACACTCCACTGCCTCTGCGAAGCATCGTTGAAAATACCTTTTCATGGGCTCCTCTTCACCTTGTTTGCTGTTGAAAAACTCGTTCCATTTCACAGCTTGGTTTGAAAATTGAAGAACCATTCCACTGATGGCGTCCAGGGCTTCTTTGGGCGAGAGCTGCTCCCACTGACCGCTGGGGTATCTCGAGTCAATCACCCTTTGGAGTGCAGGGACGCAGTTCAGGCGAATGTGGAGTGTGGCCACCAGTTGTGACCACTCGTTCAACAGCACCCATGACTCCATGGACCGCCTCCATGTCCTAAACGCAGCTGCTGGCATTTCTGCCTCACACTTCTCTGGTGCGACAGCTGCTGAGGGCTTCATGACCGGCATAGAAGCATGACCACTGCCAGCAGCTAAAGACGCCATCTGAGCCATCAATGCACTCATGGCCTGCTGCTGGGCGCGCGTGGTGTTCCCCGCCGGTGTAGAGAAGCCCTGGCGTCCCCTTGAGGGCGTCGAGAATCGTGGACGTGTAGGGGCCATGTCAGCATTCTTGTCAGGGCTGTAATGGCGTGTCGTGCCCCGACATATCCTACTCACTGCGCCATGTGAGAGGTTGGAGTCATAGACCACGTTCTTTGTAGACTTTATTCTAACAGTGTCAGCTGGTGACTGGCAACCGGGCACTGCCAAAGACAAGCCCCCATCTCAACATGGGAAAACATATCGTACGATGGTACAATCTTACACATACTCTTGCATTCTTTACAGTAAACATCAACAAAAATCAGAGAAAATACTTCAAAATACACAAACAATGTTCCTGCTTCACATGTTAGGGTATTTTACAGTGAGCAATAGGCTGGGCCCAACCTCGAACGTGTCCCAGCGGTGCTAGACGTAGTTCGTCAGGCCACCGCCAGGGGGTCTACTGTCGGCTTTTCTGAAGGTTCTTTTATGTTACATTTGGTGTTTTTGTTGTTTTTCTTTAATAATTCATATCTTTCTCACAATGTAGGTCTCTGCCTGTCTGACTATCTCTGTCCGTCTGTCTGTGTGTGTCTGCCTGTGTGTTTCTCAGTCTATCTGTCTTTGTGTCTCAATCTCTGTCTGTCTGTCTCGGCTTGTCTGTCTGTCTGGCAGACAGAGATAGACAGACAAAGACAGACAGATACAGATTGAGACAGAAACAGACGGACAGAGACAGACAGACAGAAAGAGACAAACACACAGACAGAGTGAGAAAGACATACAAAATGTGAAATACAGACGTACAGAAAGACAAAGTATGTCAGTCTGTCTGTCTTTCTCTGTTTATCTGCTTCTCTGTCTGTTTATCTCAGTCTGTCTCTATCTGTGTCTCTGTGTCTGACTGTTTCTGCCAGTCTGTCTCACAATATCGATCTCTGTCTGTCTTTCTGATTTTCTGCCTCTGTTTTTCTGTCTGTCTGTCTCTTTCGTCTATATGTTAGTCTATGTCGCCGTCTCTGTTTCTGTCTGTCCCTCTATTTCTCCGTCTGTTTGTCTGTCAGTTGTCTGCTTGTGTCTGCATGTCTGTCTTTGTCACAGACAAACAGACAGACAGACAGAAAGAAACGGACACACAGACACACAGACAGAGATTGAGATATAAAGACAGCCAGAGACTGAGACACACAGGCAGAGACACAGACAGACAGACAGAGACCAACAGACAGACAGAGAGATTCCTACAAATGTTCCAAGTTGTTATTATTTCTTCTTTTACCAAAGTGTTCCTGTTGCTTAACAACTCAATCAGATACGTTATGGTTACGTGGTGAGTCAATGTTTTGTCTGTTTCAGTTTGGGTGACAGCGGTCGAGCCTGAGAAGAGCGCCGGACCTTCTTATTTACGGCGATTCCTTCTTTTATCTTGAGTTATTAGCCAAGATTGTCTGTCTCTCCCTGTCTGCCTCTGACTGTCTGTTTCTGTGTGTCTGTCTTTTTGTTTGTCTGTCTGTCTGTGTCCGTCCGTCTGTCTGTTTTTCTAACTGTCTCTGTTTGTCTGTCTGTCTACAAATCCTCCCTAAGGAATCCTATCCTATAAATCAACATACCCGACCACCGCCCCCCCCCACCCCCCAACAAAAAATAAATAAATAATTAACAAAATAAAAATAAATAAATAAATTAATAAATAAAAAAATAAAAAATAAAATAAAATAATAAATAAATACAATAAAATAAAATACCAACCAACCTCCAAACACAGCAACACCCCCCCCCAGACAAAGCCGCACAGAAATACTTACAATTCTCCATACCCAACCTCAGGGACAACCCCTCTCAATAAAAACAACCTAACTCAACAACTCCTCTCAACAAAAAAACAGACAGAAAGACAGACAGACAGAGAGACAGAACAGACAGCAGAGACCGACATAGTAGAAAGACAGAGAGGCTGAGACAGACAGATAGACAGAACGAAACAAACACAGACACAGACAGACAGTGACAGACATTGTAAAAATAGACTGGCAGACAGAGTCAGACTGACGGACAGACAAACAGATTCAAAGACAGACAGAGACCGAGAGACAGACGGACAGAGACAGTTAGACAAACTAACTCTAACAAAGCACCAATCACCTACTTCGGCATCACAGTATAACCTTTTTCTTCTCTATTTTAAATTTCTTTCTGTTGGAACTGGTCCCGGCGGCGCTAGACGTAGTTCGTCAGGCCACCGCCAGGGGTCTACTGTCGGCTTTTCTGAAGGTTCTTTTATGTTACATTTGTTGGTTTTGTTGTTTTTCTTTAATAATTCATATATTTTCGTAGTTTTTCTCAGGATTTATACTCAAATAGCAGAGTTACAATTGTATTGAAGCTGTGTATGGCCCTTTTACAGCCAATCTTGGCTACTAACTCAAGATACTGCAGCGTACTGTATGTGGCCAGTTGTCAATTCTCTTTGTATGGGCACACAAACGTATGTACATGTAGATATCTCCACTCAGGAATGAGGATCAGGATTTGGGATGCGTGTAGAGCGAGAGCCAATCACAGAGGAGAATGCCAGAAGTACCCGGCACTCTGATCCTGGCGTTGCTACGTGTGCGTCCGCACTGTGGAGTAGGTCTACCAGCGTCGCTGGCTGTACGCTGATTGGCTGGTAGGCGTGCGGGAGCTCAGTCATCAGTTGGAAGTTGTAGGGGAGAGGAGCCACTATACCATCATCTGTTTGGCCTTGCCTGGATGGCGGATGATCTGGGTGACAACATCAGCATATGCAATGTATTCACCGTGAATTGGTGGCGGCATGTCTGAAATGTAGATTGTATAAAGAGTTGGGGATAAATTACTTTGTAGTGGACGTCTCCCCTACAACTGCATAGCCGCATTCCAATGCCACAGTATCCTAGCAACCAGCCACCTGCTACGTCTTCCCTAGCAACCAAACGAGCGGCCCAGGGGGGGCCGTCACCAGATGCCACAGTATCCTAGCAACCAGCCACGTCTTCCCTAGCAATGGAGTCAAGAAACCGGCGACTTCCCAAGGTTTACTTCCGGCGGCTGTGTATATAAGCTCTGTCTCTCCATTGAGATTCATTCTACTCTACGTTCCTGAACACGCAACACCTCCTCCAAGCAAGCTCCTCGCTGTCCAGCTTTCATTCAACCAGGAGGCCAGCAACAGGCAACATCTTCTCTAACGAAGCTCCTGCACATCTACCTCCTTCAACACGCTACTCACCGAACGTGTCTACTGAGCAGCTCGTCACCACACGGCATCTCCAGCACCAGACTGTCTACCATATAACTTATATTATATAAGAAAACCACCACCTTAGAGTTTCCATCCATCCTGAGTGCTAGACAACATAATATCACGAAACCCTACAAATGGTGACCCCCGGAAAAATGCACTCACACAGGATGGAGGACGGACGGATCTCTCCACCGACTTTCAACCACAACGTCGAGGACTGGTTAGATCATGTGGAAGCAGCCCTCGTCGGCTCACAAGCGACTGACGAGCAAAAGTATGGCGCCCTGCTCTGTGCCTTGCCCACGGAAGTCGCCACGCGGGTCTCACAGACCATTTCCAACCCTCCAGATGACAACAAATTCGCTACCCTGCGGGATGCCTTGAAGACGCGTTATCAACAGACCAGCCCCAATCTCCTGCAGGACCTATCCTCTATCTCCCTCGGGAACTCAACCCCGGGACGTCTCTGGGAGGAGATGTGTAAGCTGAACTCCCGTCACACAGACAGACTCCCCGACTCTATCCTGCGCCAGCTTCACGCACAAAAGCTACCCACAGAAGTACGCAACATCCTGTCCGCAGTAGATTACTCTACGACACCAGAACTATATGTAACCGCGGCAGACAGAATTTTCAACGAGTGCGCTGCTGCACCCCTTGCCGCCACGGTCACACCAGTACCTACCACCGAACTTGTAAGCCGGGTCAACACCCCTCAGCCGAGCAATACCTCACAAGACATCAAGGACCTGTTGCAAACTTTGAACTGCAGGATGGACACCATTGAACAGTTCTGCTCCTCCATACCCGCTGCTGTGCCAGTTCCTGACTCACACACCACACCCTACAAGTTCCGACGCACAGCAGCCAGCCCCCAGCACAACAAATATACCTGGCTGTCAAACATTTCCAGCACTTCCTCGAGGCCCGTCAGTTCACCATCTTCACTGATCACAAGCCCCTCGTCCACGCCTTCGCTTCAGCTTCCCAGTCACATACACCTCGTGTCCTGCGCCACTTGGCTTACATCTCGGAGTTCTCCAGCGACGTCCAACACATTAAAGGCAGCCACAACGAGATCGTCGACGCCCTCTCTCGTTGTATATCCAACATTCTTCCCTCATCTCCACCCATTGATTATGGGCAGCTGGCCGCAGCTCAAGAGAAAGACGAAGACCTGGCAGCATACAAGACATCCCCCTCAGGCCTCACACTCCAAGAACTCCCTGTTCCTGGCACAAAGATAAAATTGTGGTGCGACGTATCCTGTGGGCAGCCTAGACCGTTCGTGCCTCACGTCCACCGCCGCCCAGTTTTCGACCGCATCCATGGTCTCAGCCACCCGGGTGTGCGGGCCTCCCAGCACCTCCTCACGCAACGTGTCGTCTGGCCCGGCATCAAGTCTGATACTAAGAAATGGGCTGCCCAGTGCCTGGCCTGCCAGTCCTCCAAAATACATCGTCACATACGGGCCCCCTTACAAACCTTCCCTATTCCCAAAGGCCGTTTTCAAGTAGTACACCTCGACATCGTGGGACCTCTTCCATCATCCTACGGTAGCACCTACATCTTCACCTGCATCGACCGTTTCACCAGGTGGACAGAAGCAATTCCCATGCCCAATGCTACAGCAGAGACTACTGTCCGCGCCTTCATGTCCGGTTGGGTTTCCCGTTTTGGCCCCCCGCAACCGTAATCACTGACCGAGGAGTACAGTTTGAGTCACAACTCTGGCAGCACCTCCTACAGTTCCTCGGCACGTCTAGACAACGCACTACAGCATACCACCCTCAAGCCAACGGCATGGTAGAGCGTTTTCACCGGCAGCTGAAGGACGCACTCAAGGCACAGCACGACCCTTACAGCTGGACTGATGCGCTTCCCTTAGTGCTCCTCGGCATCTGTGCGTCACACAAGGAGGATATGGACTGTAGCCCAGCAGATCTTACACTAGGCGAGCCCCTTCGGCTACCCGGGGATTTCTCACTCCCTCCTGATCCCAACCAAACCACTCCAGCCGTTCGTCACGACTTACTCCAAAAGCTACAACAAGCAGTTTCTGCATTCAGAGCTACTGCTCCACGCCAGCCTACTCGGCGCCCTGAACACATCCCTCCTGCACTACTCACAGCCGAGTATGTTTTCGTCAGGCATGATGCTCACCGCAACCCATTACAACGCCCCTACGATGGACCCTTCCAGGTGGTTACCCGTTCAGCAAAGTTCCTGACGATTATCCGGAATGGCAGACATGACACCGTCAGCATAGACCGAGTCAAACCGGCCACCTTACCCGTCGGGCCCCCAGCCCAGCAGCACCATCAACAAACTACGCCTGCACCAGTCTACCCGCAGTTACCACCGGCAGCAACACCACGCCCACGACATTTCTGGGCACCCTCTTTTCACCCTCATGCACACCCTGTTCCTGCTGTTGAACCTGCTCCTGTCATAGACCTCCCTCCTGTCATAGAACCTGCTCCTGCCATGGACCCTCCTCCTGACATAGAACCTGCATCTATCATAGAACCTGCTCCTGCCATGGACCCTCCTCCTGACGCAGCCCCTGCAGCAGCAGGAGCACAACAACCATTGCTTGTACAACCTCCTCTAATCCTAAACCCTCTTTCTTCTCCTAATTCTCCCACAGGTTTTGTGTCACTAGACGGAGTTGTTACACGTAGCGGCCGAGTCGTACGTACACCTGCCCGGTATGTGTTATGTGTGGGACACAACCCGGACAACATCCAGCCTCCCGCCGCGCCGGGAGGGGAGGGGGAGTATTGTAGTGGACGTCTCCCCTACAACTGCGTAGCCGCATTCCAATGCCACAGTATCCTAGCAACCAGCCACCTGCTACGTCTTCCCTAGCAACCAAACGAGCGGCCCAGGGGGGGGCGTCACCAGATGCCACAGTATCCTAGCAACCAGCCACCAGCTGCTACCGTATCCTAGCAACGGGTCGAGAAACCGGCGACTTCCCACGGTTTACTTCCGGCGGCTGTGTATATAAGCTCTGTCTCTCCATTGAGATTCATTCTGCTCTCGGTTCCTGAACACGCAACACCTCCTCCAAGCAAGCTCTTCGCTGTCCAGCTCTCATTCAACCAGGAGGCCAGCAACAGGCAACATCTTCTCTAACAAAGCTCCTGCACATCTACCTCCTTCAACACGCGACTCACCGAACGTGTCTACTGAGCAGCTCCTCACCACACGGCATCTCTAGCACCAGACTGTCTACCATATAGCTTATATTATATAATAAAACCACCACCTTAGAGTTTCCATTCATCCATCCTGAGTACTAGACAACAATATATCACGAAACCCTACAATGCCATCGAGTTTGCAGAGAAACTCAAGCTCGTCCTTTCCAACGACCCTGACAATAACTGCTATGAAGTCTTCAATAACCATCTGTTGCAAACTATGAAGCCGTACATCAAGATTTACCACAAAAACATCAACACTAGCCGTCAGCGTAACATCACGAACTTCTTCGCACGCAACCCACAACAGCCAGCCCAAGTCAGTGATAGTGACAGTGATGTTGACTTTGAGGGATTTGTCAGGGAGGCCCTGACATCTGTGATGGATAGGGACAGTGATTCACCTGAGGGCCACTAATCTGCCCTCTGCCTCGGAACCAGCCGCCATCCACGTATGTTCGACCCATCTCTTCTACTAACGTAAGTGTTAAACACCTTTATTTGTCAGTAGTGTAGTTTTTTAATTAGATATTATGTGTGTGTGCGTACCATCACAAGTTAAGATACTATTTTTACTACAACGTACGTATTGTGTTGGCAAAAAGTGGAGTTTGGGGGTTGGCCCAGTCTCTATTTCAATTAATCCCATATGTTCTGTTATTTCATTAACGCATTTCTCGTTTTATGCGGGCCTCCATGAGTTCAATTGACCGCGTAAATCCAGACTATACTGTATATATATATATATATATATATATATATATATATATATATATATATATATATATATATATATATATATATATATATATATATATATATATATATATATATAATTGCTCTCAAAATCATTTTTGAAGTTGTAAAATGTTTTTCCTGTTATGTTAATGAGTGCTCGTCACGTTAGCCTTTATCATTATTATTATTATTATTATTATTATTATTATTATTATTATTATTATTATTATTATTATTATTAATTTTTATTATTTTTCCCATTAAATCCTTTATTTTCTGCCAGAACTGCTTCGGTTTATGGTAGTTTTCTTCCGTTTCTGAAATCAGCTTCTGCCAGTTCCTGTTGTATACTTCTTTTGAAATGTTTTTTAGCTGTTCGTGTATTATGTTGTATAGCCGTCTGTGTTCTGGTGTCCATCCTTGCTGTGTGATTAGTTTAACTAGGTTGCTAAATTGTGTCTATGATTCTTGATTGGTGTGAGTATTGAGGGTGTGGTAATGTTCGGTAAGTGGTCTTGGGTATGTTGTGTTCCATGGCCTGGCTGACGTGCTCGTACCATGTGTCCAGTGATTGGTCTATTAGAGAAGTGTGCCTGTTGTGTAAATGTATGGGTTGCGGGTTATTTAATTCTTGTTTGAAGTTTTCCCAGTTAGCCCGGTTATAGTTGAATCTTAACCTGGCCGGGATCTGTATTGGGGCTGTGGAGAGTGTAGCTATGTTAGGGAGATGATCACTAGTGGATATTGGGCCGGGTTCGAGTAGTATGTTTAGGTGGTGGTGTTGATTTGTGGCCTGCTCTGATGTACGTGGGGAATTCCGGTCCGAGGTGTACCACGTTGCCGTGGCTCACTAGTGTGTTCAGGACCCGGCCTACTGCGTTGTTGGTATGGTGTCCTAGTATGCGGTGTCTAGCGTTGAGATCACCCAGAAAGTAGGCAGGTATGTTCCTCCTCATCAATCTGAGCATGTCTGCTATTGGAAAAATTGGTCGTCTTGGAGGGAGGTAGCAGGTGCCGATTATGATTGGACCCGTTGTGCTGTTAATTTCTATTGCCAGAAAGTTTTCTTGGAATGTATCATGGATTTTATGTTTTATGCTTCTTTTAATTGCTATGGCAACTCCATCTTGTAAAGGATTTTGGCTGTTTTTTTGGTATACTGTGTAATTAAATATCTTGATTTTATTTGAATTATCCCTGCCGTGAGAATTTAATATGATGACGTCTGGGTCTAGGGTACGATATATGTTGTATAATTCGTGAGCTCTTGTATGTGTCCAGGCCAGGACATTATGTTGAATTATTTTAAGTCTGTTGATTATGAATGGTGATGTCTCGAGCTTGTTTGCGGCATTTTGGATGAACGATGTTCTCCTGAAGACCTTGTAGGGGTATCGAGATATTAATGTTGTCTAGCACTCAGGATGGAAGGAAACTCTAATGTGGTTTTCTTGTATAATATATAAGTTATATGATAGACAGTCTGGTGCTGGAGATGCCGTGTGGTGGGGAGCTGATCAGTAGAAGAGGTTCGGTGAGTAGCATGTTGAAGGAGGTAGATGTGCAGGAGCTTCGTTAGAGAAGATGTTGCCTGTTGCTGGCCTCCTGGTTGAAATAAATGTTAACAGCGTGGAGCTTGCTGGAGGAGGTGTTGCTTGTTCAGGAAGATGGGCAGAATGAATCTCAATGGAGAGACAGAGCTTATATACCCAGCAGCAGCCGCCAGTCCTCTATGAATCATGTTGGGAAAACCCAGAAAGTTGCCGGTGACTAGTTTCGTTGCTAAGCAACGGTAACATCTGGGGACAGCTCTCGCTTGGTTGCTAGGAGACGCCAGCGCGTCGGAATGCGGTAACAGGTGGTGGCTGTGGCTACGCAGTTGTAAGCAGTTGTAGGGGGGACGTCCACTACAACCTCCTCTCCGTATGCAGGCCGAGGCGAATTTTCCTGTATTTGGATTGCTCCACCTTTTCTATTCTATTATATTTGGTCAGGATTCTTCCTCTCTTTATTAGTGTTTCTATATGGTGATCTTCCATATTCGTATCTGTATATGTATATTTTACTCTTCCTTCCCTTATCTCCGCCAGTAGTCTCTCGGTTGAGAGTATTTGGGGGGCTGAGCAGGTGTAAAACCTGATACCGGTTTCCTCCCCGAGGTCCTGATTCTCAGTCATTTTTCTTGGTGACGGTGGTGGAGCCATAATTCCCATTTTGGTCTTTTTAGGGGTGCTATATACGAACGCTTGTTCAGGTTGTATAACAGTTTCATGTTGTGAAATGGGTTCCTGCTCCTCTTCATCTTCTTCCATTCCCTCTTCGCTACTTTCTGATTGGGGGGGTTTGTCGGTAGTGGCTTGTGATTGGGTGACTTGCGCCTGACTGGTGGTTTCCGCTGGTTTATAGATCAGGTTGAAGATTTCTGATGAGGAGACGTCGTTGGGGAATTCCATGTCTGGGAGGTTATTTGCCGCAAACATTTCCTTTACCCTTTTAGCAAAGCATCCTGGTTTGGCAATATTCAAGAGGTGGGCGTGTATTATTGCCGTCATGATTTTAACCGATAGTTGACTTCCCAGGTTGAGCACTATAGGTTGAGCTGGGGGTTGTGAGGCTACCTTTTCAAGGACTTTAGTTGTTTCCTTTGTTAATTTGGTTACAGCCGAGTAGGTCCTGCTTTGCTTTTCCTGTGCTCTTTCCTTTTCAATTTGCCTCCTTTCCTTTACAATCGCTTTCCTTGCTGGACAGCATGCTGCCAGTGTTCTGTGGTCCCCTTGGCAGTTCAGGCACCTAGGAGTTACACTGCTTTTGCACTCCCGGAATGTATGTCCCTCCTCCCCGCATTCGGAGCAGTATTTTGTGTTTTTGTTCGGGCAGTCCGTGGCTATGTGGGTGTATTTGTAGCAGTTCCAGCAAGGCGTGATGGGAAAAAATTCTTCCTCTTCAACTTGATTGCTGCCTATATGGTAGTAGGAGAGACAATCCTTCCTGTATTGCTTTTTGTGCCATTCCTATGTCCTGAAACCTAATTTTCAGCATAGATGGTAGTTTAGGTAGTTTAACTACCTCCTCTACTTTGGCCCATTTATTTCTTAGTTCCAGGTCACGTTTCAATTGTTGTTCGCTCGATTCTTCTGTGATGGTCTTGTCCAGTCTTTTAAGTACTACGGTCTTCCTGGCTCTTAATTGTGGTGGGATTACTACTTCGAATCATTGCTTCTTCAATTCCTTTATGCTGTCATTCGATAGTAGGGAGTCAACGTCTTCTTCTGTCAGGCAGAGGGCGATGAATGTTGTTATAAGGCTCGTGATCTTAATTAGTAGTTTTGTACCGAGCAGTTCGGCTACTGAGCTCTTCCACGGTTCGGATACATCCCCATCAAGGGAGCGTATCCTTACCCTATGTGCCCTCATTGTAGAGGGGGCAAAGTGGACAAGCCACCTTTTGAAATTCGATAGGTAGCCTACCTAGTCTGGGTGAGTTAACCTACCATAGGAATTACATCACCTCCCACCGCCTTTTGTCGGTTGAATGGTCGAAAGGTGGTTCCCGTGTATCTCTCCCAGAGCCCCGTCAGGGGAGCCTACTTCCCTAGTGTCTATCTAATCTGCTCACTTATAGGCGTGAGCCTTCGTGCTTTCCTACTTGAGAGAGATGGAGATATAAACCCCCTTCCCGGGTGGACCCGCACGATCACGGTTTCCCAGGAAGGCTCGGCGGAGGGATGGGCTCTGCTCCTTCTCCCTTTCGTGTTCGCAAACTCCTGGGAGGGAGGTGAACAGCTGCAGGGAGGACCCAAGGACGAATACACCTCTAGGATGCAGGTCCCCAGACCAGAGCGATATAGAAGGAAGAATAAAGGAAGAATAGCCACTGGTGTAAGTAACACTGGCGGGATTGCGGCCCGAGTCCGCTGCAAGAAACCGTTACAGAGCACCCAATCAGGGCCGCCTCTGATCAGGAATCACCCCTGATCAGTGAGGAGGCATAGAAAGGGCGTTGTCTGGAACGAGCTTCCCAAGTGTAAAAGTGTTGGTTGGTGAGGTGGTCGTTTGCATTCCGGTCGTCAACGGTAAGAGACAGGCTGGCTGGCTTGGCAGTGAAGGGTTTGGAGAGAGGTCCGATCACGGCGAAGGCTGGCTGGCGAATCCATAACCTGGCTTCTCCTCTTCGCCCCTTAGTAAAAAGCCACTTGACCCAAACAAATCCACAACCTCTCTAACCCTCTCTCACCATGAACGGTTACGAGTTTGATAACGTGGCGCGGATACGTCCGGATACGCCGACCTGCCCCAAGAAACTAAACCTCCTAGTTCTCCAGAAGTTTTTTGAAGCTAATGGGATCGTGGGGTCACCAAGGTGGAACGTCTAAAGCTCCATGGTGACATCAAGATCACCTTCGTCGAGAAGGGCATGCCCGCACAGCTCGCGGAGATCCCAGACATCAACGGCATTCCTTTTAAAATGATTGCCTACATGTAGGACAACTTGAAGCTGGGTGTAATCTCCCACGCCGAAATTGCCCACATGGACAAAGCAGAGCTGAGTGAGCTCCTCAAGGGGCAGCAGCTTCAAGTTGTGAAGAAGCTGTCCGACACCACTGCCCTCATCGGACACCACTCCACCCTACCCAAGGAAGCTCAACTGGCGTGGGTAACTGTGCCAGTCAAGCCCTACTGCAGACCGAAACGGTGTTACAAATGCCAGCACTATGGACACACTGTAAACAAGTGTGAGGCGCAGGAGGACACCTGCTCCATGTGTAGCAGCCCTGGACACCGCTACACGGTCTGCCCCAACAAAGTTAAAAAATGCGCTGCTTGTGGTGGCCCACACTCCTCCGCCGATCGGACCTGCCC
>NW_024756098.1:0-15000 GCF_018991925.1 Homarus americanus
ATCAGTATTACTTCGTTCGGTTACGTATTGCTGTGGTGCGTGTTGTGTTGGGCCTTGGATTCTCAGTGATTGGTAGGCTTCATTGTGTGTGTTGTTTTCTTGTGTGGAGGAAATGTCTTGGTCTTCTTTCTTGGTATTCTTGGCTTGATGTAGATTTTCTTCTAACTCTCCTCCTCTTCTTGCTCTCTTGCAGTGTCCATTCGTTCGTGTTTGGGTCTTGTTGTTCGTCTTCCTCGTGTCTTAAGTCCTCTGTAGGTGTGGAAGAAGTCGGAGACAGTGAGTTGACCACGTGGGCTTCAGCTCCACGGGCCTCGTGGTATTCTTTTGATTCTGTGTGGCAGGTGTCTCTTTTTCTTGTGTTTTCTTTCTGCTGGTTTCTTGTCTTGGGAGCGTACAGCAAGGAGGGCCTCTTTGTAGCTCAGTTTCTTTATCGAGTCGCGCCTTGGCTATCCTGCATTCCTCCTTCCATTTCAGGCAGGTCCTATCGGCGGAGGAGTGTGGGCCTCACAGGCAGCGCATTTTTACTGTGTTGGGGCGGGCCGTGTGGCGGTGTCTGGGAATTGCTACAGAGGAGCAGGTGTTCACGCCTCACACTTATTGACAGTGTGTGTCCGTAGTGCTGGCATTTGTATCAGCGTTTCAGTCTGCAGTAGGGCCTGGCTGTACGATTACCTCGCCAGTTAAGGCCTCCTTGGGTGAGGTTGTATGGTGTCGATGAGGGGCAGTGGTGTCGGACAGCTTCTTCTAACAGGTTGCTTTGAGGAGCTCACTCAGCTCTGCTTGGTCCCGTGGGCAATTTCGGTGTGGAGATTACTCCCAGCTTCAGGTTGTCCCACTTGTAGAAATCATTTTTAAATGGAATGCCGTTGATTGTCTGGGATCTCCATGGCTGTGCAGGCATACCCTTCTCGGCAGAGTGATCTTGATGTCACCATGGAGCTTCAGTCCTTCACCTTAGTGACCCCATGATCAGTAGTTTCAAGAACTTCTTGAGAACTAGGAGGTTTAATTTCTTGGGGGCAGGTCGGCGTATCCGGACGTATCGCGCCACGTTATCAGAGCTCGTAACCGTTCATGGTAGAGAGGTTAGAGATGCCGTCGATCAATGCTAGTGACAGGAAGGAGGTTCAGGAGAGAGTGCTGCCTGGCTCGTCTTGAGTATATATATCCATGAGTTGCCAGTCGCTACTCACGCAGTGACAATAATTTAAAAAAATTAACTGTTACTCATTCAAGATGACCTCAGTTGACAAGGTCTGTGGAATTACTTGGGTTGATTTACTGCAGATAATTCAAGATTTGAGCTTCCAGGAGAGGTGGAATAACAACGCATTGACAACTGTCTTCACAAAGGCTGGACTCTGGGAGGGAACACGAGGTAGCGTGTATAGGAAAGAACACATGTCTTCTCAGGGTCGTACACTCCTCATGTTTGTGGGCGTGGTTTTAATAAGAATCATTAGTTAAATAGATCAGCAGTCAACGTGACCATGACACAGTTAATTTAGGATAATCATATTTACAGATACAGAATGCAGGTACAATCAGCCAAAAAATATTGATACAGTAACAAAACAAGATGAGGATTATGTTGGCAAACCATGACATCTGTTCATGGTATGAATTAGTTCCCTGTAGAAAAAGTGAAAATTCATGGTAACTTTAATGATGTTCTTCCTTTGATTGTTTTGTTTTAGTTTGGTGATATGAACTTAGGTTCTAATATTAACAATAGCGGTAGTATAAGCGAAAATCCATCACCTAAAGAAATTATTTAAGACTACGGTTTATTTGACTGCATGCATGTGCCGTCCTCACTGTCACTCTTTAACCTGCCACTCCCTCACCTGCTATTCCCTCCACCCTCACCTGCCACTCCCTTTGAGACAGTATAGTAGTAGGAATATTAAGTGATTATATATCAGCTGCTCGTCGGCGACGGTGGAATGGTCTCTGATCTAAGAAACTCAGATCTTGTTAGCCAGAATATGAAGGCCTAAAGTAACTTGTTTCTTATAAGTAATTGTTAAGGGCAGAGAACTGATGCGTGACCCATACAGGTTATGGGACGAATAACGTGTAGATAAGACTATAATAATACGCCTAGCTGTAATATAAGTGCGAGAATAATGTGGAAATTATACTGAGAGATGTCGTAACTAGAGACGTTCCTCAAGTACCAATTTGGACTTGGAGACAAAATTAATGTTTAAATTTCTTCCAAAAGATAGCCAACATTAATTTCGCCTGGCGTAGTGCGTTCGCTGTAACAAGAAGTTTTGTTGTAGTTTCAATGTTATTTTAATGTTATATTTATAAATTAAATTAGCCAATTGGGTGCAGTCTTGCTTCTGAAGTCAACGTGAAAGTGGAGTCTCACGGGCCTGATAACCCGTTAGGGACAGTGAGGATATAACATTCTGGACTGCATGTTAACCCTTGTGGATACGAGGCAACAGCAGGTATTTACTATAACTTTGAGTTAAGGCCAGTGTAGTGCCGACCACAGTGCCTCTGTGTAGCCAGCAATGGTTTAGTAAATATTGTTGTAGCACCCATCACCACTGTAAAATCGCTCTATTCTGGATACCGGTAGTTAGAGGTGTGGTTAAAATATTGCCAAGGAAAAACATTAATATAATTAGTGTTATTTCGTTACCAACAAAGAATATAATAACGGTGGACAAAAGGCAGCTCACATACCGCCCATGATTCAATCAGAGTCACGTGTGGAGGCTCTTCTACTGCAGACTCTCAGAGAAATGTCATTTGTTCATACACCCCATTTTAAAATATTGAATACCTCTTCATGTATACACTAACTGTGGTTCAGCAGGATCCCAGGAAGCTCGAGAGTGTGTTGGGAGTGTAAGTGTGTTGGGGAAATGTAGAGGTGTGTTGGGAATGTAGGAGTGTGTTAGAGTGTAGGGTGTGTTGGGAAGTGTGGGAGTGTGGGGTGGGTGAGGTGTAGAGGTGTGTTGGAGTGTAGGGGTGTGTTGGGGAGTGTGGGGGTATGTTGGAAATGTAGGAGTGTGTTAGGAGTGTGGGGTGTGTTGTGGGAAGTGTAGGCAGGTGTGGAGGTGTGTGAGGTGTGGGGGTGTGTTGTGGAGTGTGGGGGTGTGTTGGGGAGTGTGGGGTATGTTGGGGTATAGGGGTGTGTTGGGGTGTAGGGGTGTGTTGGGGTGTGGGTGTGTGTTGGGGAGTGTAGGGGTGTGTTGGGGGTGTAGGGGTGTGTCAGGGGTGTAGGGGTGTGTTGAAGTATAGGGATG
The DNA here is from genome assembly GCF_018991925.1 of Homarus americanus. Lineage (NCBI taxonomy): Eukaryota > Metazoa > Arthropoda > Malacostraca > Decapoda > Nephropidae > Homarus > Homarus americanus. The sequence continues at coordinate 3,270 of NW_024756098.1, forward strand.
TGTTGGGGAGTGTAGGGTGTGTGGGGAGTTTAGGGGTGTGTTGGGGAATGTAGGGTGTGTTGGGGATGTGGGGGTGTGTTGGGGTGTGGGGTGTGTTGGGGAGTGTAGGGGTATGTTGGGGAGTGTAGGGGGTGTGGGTTGTGGGCGTGGGGAGTGTGTTGGGGGTGTGGGGTGTGGGAATGTGGTGTGTTGCGGAGTGTGTGGGTGTGTTGGGGTGTGTGGGGTGTGTTGGGAAGTGTAGGGTGTGTTGGGGAGTGTGGGGAGGGTGTGTTAGGAGGTGTGGGTTGTGTTGGGGAGTGCAGTGGTGTGTTGGGCAGTGTAAGTATGTGGGTTGGGGAGTGTGGGAGGTGTGTTGGAGTGTGGGAGTGTGTTAGGGAGTTTGGGAGTGTGTTGGGAGGTTGGGAGTGTGTTGTGGAGTGTTGGGAAGTGTAGGGTGTGTTGGGAGTGTGGGGTGCGTTGGGGGAAGGGGTGTGTTGGGGAGTGGGGGGTGCGTTGGGGAGTGTAGGGGGTGTGTTGTGGAGTGTTGGAGTGAGTGGGAGTGTTCAGGTGCGTTAGGGTGTGTTGGAGTGTAGGAGTTTTGGGAGTGTTGGAGTGTAGGGTGTGTTGGGAAGTGTATAAGTGTGTTGAGGAGTGTAGGGTGTGAAGGTGTGGGGTGTGTTGGGGAGTGTGGGGGTGTGTTGGGGAGTGTATAAGTGTGTTGGGGGAGTGTGGGGTCTGTTGAGGAGTGGGAGTGTGTTGGGGTGTTTTGGTGGAGTGTTGGGGGTGTGTTGGGGGAGTGTAAGGGGTGTGTTGGAGTGTAGGGGTGTGTGCTGAGTGTGGGGGTGTGTTGGGGAGTGTGGGGTGTGTTGGGGTGTAGAGTGTGTTGGGGTGTTTTGGGAGTGTGGGGTGTGTTAGAGTGTAGGGTGTGGGGTGTGTTCAGGAGTGTAGGGGGGTGTATTGGGGGAGTGTAGGGTGTGTTGGGGGTGTGGGGTGTGTTTGGGAGTGGATGTGTTGGGGAGTGTGGGATGTGTTGGGGTGTAGGAGTTTTGGGAGTGTAGGGGTGTGTTGGGGAAGTGTATAAGTGTGTTGGAGTGTAGGGGTGTGTGCTGAGTGTAGGTGTGTTTGGGGTGTGGGGTGTGTTGAGGTGTAAGAGTGTGTTGGGGTGTGTTGGGGAGTGCAGGGGTGTGTTGGGGAGTTGGCAGGATGTGTTCAGGAGTGTAGGGGTGTGTTGGGGGTGTGGGGGGTGTGTTGGTGTAGGAGTGTGTTGGGGTGTGTTGGGGAGTGTGGGGTGTGTGTTGGGGGGTGTAGGATGTGTTCGGGAGTGTGGGGAGTGTGTTGGGGGGTGTGGGGTGTGTTGAGGTGTGGGAGTGTGTTGGGGGTGTTGTTGGGGTGTAGGGGTGTGTTGGGGGTGTAGGGGAGTGTGTTGGGGAGTGTGGGGTGTGTTGGGGAGTGTGGGGTGTGTTGAGAGGTGAGAGTGTGTTGGGGAGTGTGGGATGTGTTTGGGGAGTGTAGGGGAGTGAGTTGGGTGTGTTGGGGGTGTGTGGGTGTGTTGGGGTGTGGGGTGTTTTAGGGGTGTGGGAGTGTGGGGAATGTGTTGGGGAGTTTAGGGTGTGTTGGGTGTAGGGGTGTGCTGAGGTGTGGGGTGTGGTGGGGTTTGGGGATGTGTGGGGAGTGTAGGTGTGTGTTGGAGAGTGTGGGGTGTTTGTTGGAGTGTATTGGTGTGTGTTGGGGTGGTGGGGAGTGTGTTGGGGAGTGTGGGTTTGTTGGGTTGTGTGGGGAGTGTGTCAGGGGGTGTGAGTGTGTTGGTGGGCGTGGGGGTGTGTGGGGTCTGTTGGGGATGGGGATGTGTTGGGGAGTTTAGGGGTGTGTTGGGAGTGTAGAGGTGTGTTGGAGTGTAGGAGTGTGTTGGGGGTGTGGGGTGTGTGGGGTGTGGTGTGTTGGGGGTGTGGGGTGTGGGGGTGTGGGGTGTGTTGGGGTGTAGGGTGTGTTGGGGTGTGTGGGGTGTGTTGGGAGTTTGGGGTGTGTTGGCAGGTGTAGAGTGTGTTGGGAAGTGTGAGTGTGTTGGGGAGTGTGGGGTGTGTGGGGAGTGTAGTGTGTTGGGGGTGTGGGGGTGTGTTGAGAGTGTAGGGGATGTGGTGAGGGTGTAGGGGTGTGTTGGGGTTTTAGGTGCGTGTGAGTGTAGAGGTGTGTTGGGAAGTGTGAGGAGTGTGTTGGGGAGTGTGGTGTGTGGGGGTGTGGGGTGTGTTGGGTGGTGTGGGGTGTGTTGGGGGTGGGTGTGTTGGGGTCTGTTGGGGAGTGTAGGGTGTGCTGGGGTGTGGGGTGTGTTGGGGGTGTAGGGTGTGTTGGGGTGAGGGTGTGTTGTTGGGATTGTAGGAGGTTTTGTTAGGGATTGTAAGGGTGTGTTGGGGGAGTGTAGGGGTGTGTTGAGGGGGTGTAGGAGTGTGTTGGGAGTGTGGCAGTGTGTTGGGGTGTGGGGTGTGTTGGGGAGTTTAGGGTGCATTGGGGTGCAGGGGTGTTTGGGGGAGTGTGGGGAGTGTGTTAGGAGTGTGTTGGTGAGTGTGGGGTGTGTTGGGGTGTGTTGAATGTAGGGGTGTGTTGGTGGTGTAAGGTGGTGGGGAGGGTAGGGGTGTGTTGGGGGTGTGGGGTGTGGGGTGGGGTGTGTTGTGGGTGTGGGGAGTGGAGTGGGGTGTAGAGAATAGGGGCCTTATAAAATGTGTTGGTGGGTAGAAGAATGTGATTATAGGTTACTTGAAGTTAATTTAATCCCAAGGTCAAATACGTGGTGAGGTCAGGTTGACAGTGAATAGAAGGTTTAGGATGAGAGAGAATAATTAAAGGAAGGTAGAAGAGGATTATACCTGACGATGAGTTAAGAAACAGGTTATAGGTGAAATATTTGTGGATATAACTAACTAAATCTATGTAACTGAGCCACGGTGGTGGTGAAGAACGTTGCTCAGATGTGGTGGTGGTGGTGGAGGAGTTGTTGCCGGATGTAGTGGTGGTGGTAAAGATTGTTGCGGATGTGGTGGTGATGGGGGAGGTTGCCGGATGGGTGTGATTGTGGAGAGATTTGCCGGATGTGGTGGTGGTGGAGATTTCTGCCGGATGCTGTGGTGCTTGGTGTGCTGCCGGATGTTGTGGTGTGAGTGTATTGCCGGATGTTGTGGTACTTTAGTGTGTTGTTGGATGTGGTGGTGCTTTTGGTGTGTTGCTGGATGTGGTGGTGGTGGAAAGTGTTGCCGGATGGTGGTGGTGGAAAGTGTTGCCGGATGTGGTGATGGTGGAAGATGTTGCGGATGGTGGTGGTGGAAGTGTTGCCGGATGGTGGTGGTGGAAAGTGTTGCCGGATGTGGTGGTGGTGGAAGAGTGTGCCGGATGGTGGTGGTGGAAAGTGTTGCTGGATGGTGGTGGTGGAAAGTGTTGCTGAATGGTGGTGGTGGAAAGTGTTGCCGGATATGGGTGGTGGAAGTTAAGGTGGGATGTGTGGCACAAAAAATAGGAAAATATGACGAGATGATAGGTTAAGAGGCTGTAGTGAGAGAGACATGTAAATACCAGATGTTGAGAGCAGAGCAACAGAGTGAGAATAGGAAGATTAGGACAGTGAGAAAATAATAAGCTTAGTGCAGATGAAAGGTGAGATGGTTTTATAATGGTTTAAAAGAACTCTACTGTTGTTGTGTGTGGGATATATATATATATATATATATATATATATATATATATATATATATATATATATATATATATATATATATATATATATATATATATACACAATATATTTATATAAAACAAAAAAGTATGTCTGTCTGTTTGTGTGTGTGTACTTCTATTCCTATGGCAACATACGGGTGTGGCAGGGAGACAGGCAGAGATGACTGGCCGGAGTTCCCTAGTCACAACTCGCAACATGGGCGGCATAGATAAAGATGGTCACGCACTGGGATGTAGGCAGCAGCGCAATCCGGTCCTGTCTATGCGACTGAGCAGTCCTCTCGAAGACCCACTCTGCCTAAAGAACCAACTGGACTGGAGCAACTGCACCTAATAAAGGTCATTCTCATGTCGAAAATACAATAATAATCACAGATCAAACAAAAACAAACTATACAACCCTTATGGTCACTGCGTGGAATGTCAGGACCCTTTCTGGATACTGGCACAAATGAGCGTCCTGAAAGAAGAACTGCCCCTTGTGGCAAAAGAGCTGGCTAGGTATAACATCGACATAGCAACCATTAATGAGTCCTGGCTCCCCAGACGAGGGTCGACTCACAGAATGAGGGTCTGGCTTACTGTCTTATGGAAGGGTAAAATTCTGCTGCAGAGAAACCGCCTTAATGGAGGTGGCTTTGCTATCCGCCAATGCATCCTGGCGATAGGTTAACTGAAAAGCCTGTTGGGGATCAACGAGCGCCCATGACGTTACGAGTCCCAAAGAATCACCAAATCATTCCCTTTTCATCAGTGCCTACGCCCCAACACTGATGCAGAGGATGACATCAAGGAGGCCTTTTATGCTGACTTGACAGAGTAAGCAACCTCTATCTCGGAGGAGTAAGGTTGTGCTCTCTAGGTGACTTCAGTGCCAGAGTTGGCAGAGATGCTGGGACGTTTGGCAGCAGGGAATTCCCAGGGACTAAGCAAGTGGCCTACTCTCTCAGCGCGTGCAGCACACAACCCGCTATCACCAATACCTTGTTTAAGCAGACAGTTCAAGGGTTCGTGGCAACACCCGCGATCCAAACACTGGCATCTCACGACCCATCGATTGTCAGGAGAAAGAAATCGCCGAGAAGTCCTCATCACTGAGCCATGCGCGCTCAGACAACTGTGACACTGGACCATCAGCCTTCAGGGCCAAGCTTCCTCACTTCACTTCGCCCCGAAACAGCGAAGGCAACAAGTCTCCAGAATGGGTTTTGAACATTAAGTGTTTGGAGGATCCAGCGGTAGTAATTCCACCAGAGAGCAACTCGAACATGGGCCGATAAACAAACCTGATAAACAAAACAACCCAATTCCCAGTGCCGATTGGGATATTCTCGACTACACAAAACCTGCAGAGAGACCATATATCTGCCAGATCGAAAGAATACACCAGGATTGGTTTGATGAAATGACCAGAAATTAATGTACTGCCAATGATAATGTGTTGTTTAACTGACTGGCAGAGCAATCCTCAGTCTCGAACCAAAGCTGATACCTTCCACAAGAAGAAAGCGGCAGTTCAGCGGAACTTCGCAATATAAAAGAACGACTGGCTTGAAAATAAAAGCATGAAATGCAAAAACATAAAATGCGCGAATTTTTCAAATTCACTAAAAACATTTTATGGGCCAATCACTCATGGCGCAGTCCCTCCGATCATCCGACGGTAACTCTTGAATTAAAGATGAAGAAGGCATCCTGCAGCGCTGGGAAGTGCACCACCATTCCCTGCTCAATCGGTGTGGATGTCCTGACCAACCCAGCAAATCCCTTAGCATTCAAAGCTGACCCACCTCAGCTATCCTCCATCCTTGATACATAGCTACTGCCATCAAAAAAGATGAAAATAACATAGCCTCAGGGCCTGATGGAATCCCAGCCGAGGTGTATAAAGCAGGAGGAACTCTGTTATACCAGCCGTCTCCACTTTCCTGGAGAATATATGGGAAAGGATGAAATCCCTAAGCTCTTAAAGATGCGTCCATCGTCAAAATTTATAAGAACAAGAGAGACTGGTCAGACTATGGCAACTTCCGTGAATTGCCAAGGTCCATGCTGGCAAAATTATCACCTGAGTCCTCCTAAACAGATTCTTCCTGAGGCGGTACCCCCTCCAGAATCTCTTACCGTGGGCTTAAACATTCATATGGCACTCACGGATACGATCTTTGCATGCCCGCAAGATACAAGAACACTACAGAGAACAGCGCCCACGTTCAGTATTCGGTTCCCCACCTGTCTCACCACTGCGGACATTGATGAAGAGATTCAACATCGGATCAGACGTGCATCTGGAGCCTTTATGACTACGTACCTGAATCTTTCAGCTGTAGGAGCTGAAATTGTTCACGAAGTTGCACGTATATCGAGCAGTGAATCCTTCCCACTCTGCTATATGGCAGCGAGACTTGGGTCACGCACAGGAGGTACCTCAAGGCACTTGAAAAACTTTCACCAACATATCTACATTCCATCCTCCGAGTTCGCTGAAGACAAGAGAACAAATGCCAGTATTCTAGCTGACACTTACTGTAGACATCGAGGCTACCATTATCTATGAGCAACTACATTGACTGGCCACGACTCGCATGAACGACATAGTAGACTACAAAGTAGCTACACATTACAGTCACCTGACGAATAGTGAATGTAAAGGCTGCGCTGGCCAAATCGTCCCTGTCACCTGGGAGACGATTACTCCACACCGTAACGCTTGGGAGCACAGGCAGGCAGACAGGCAGATAGGTAGACAGACAGACAGACAGACAGACAGACAGACAGACAGATAGGCAGGCAGGCAGGCAGGCAGGCAGGCAGGAGGACAACCATACATTCAAAAGAGTCATCCCCACACCACACCCTCCACACCTCACCTCCACACGTCATCCTCCACACCTCACCCTCCACACCTCATCTTCAACACCTCACCCTCCACACCTCACCTCCTACACCTCACCCTCCACACCTCATCTCAGCACCTCACCTCCACACCCTCACACCCTCACACCTCACCTCACACAGTCATCCTCCACACCTCATCCTCCACACTCATCCTCTCACACAACACCCCACACCTCACCCTCCACACCTCACCCTCAATACAGTCATCCTCCACACTCATCCTCTACACACACGCCCACACCTCACCCTCCATACCTCATCCCTCACACAACACCCTCCACACTCCCCTCACCTCCACACCCTCAATACAGTCATCCTCCACACTCATCCTCTACACAACACCTCCACACCTCACCCTCCACACCTCATCCTCCTCCAAGTCTACATATCTCCTCACACTCTCTCTCTTAATGATTTTTCATATCCTGTCTTTTGTCATTCAGCGGAAACTTCCTTGTTTTAATCACTTGGTCTCCAGGTGTACATACTTGTAACACGCCTCCCAAGTACTTCCTTCTTCAAGTCTTTGTGTGGAAGGTGGAGCTCCCCGTCTTGAGGATCACCTATTATACCCTGCCTCCCACTCACCCACTCCCTCTCCACCCCCACACAGCCTTTATTACCTTCCTGCCACAGCGACACCTGCTGGATGTGGTTCTTTGTTTGCTAGTTGGTGTTATTGTTATACCTGTTATTACGGTTATTAGTATATTATATTATTATTATTATTATTATTATTATTATTATTATATTATTATTATTATTATTATTATTATTATTATTATTAACACAAAGATACCGTGCATGAATCGGTTCTAAAGTTAAGGGCAGAGGTCGAGGTCACAGGGGTCGCAGAGGTCAAAGAGGTCAGAGATCACAGAGAAGAGGCCACAGAGGTCACAACAAAGATCAAAGACTGGGGAGGGGGAGGCAAGCATTATAACACCTTCTATTTATATGTTTTGGTCTGAGGAAAAACTCAAAGGAACACAAGTTGGAGGGGAAATATGGGAGTTTTGTGTAAGAGTCGACGAGATGAGACAATATAACGGGGAAAATATTCTTCCTATTCTTTGTTTCAATTTTAAAGTTTGTCCTGAAGGTGTGTCTTGTGATGTCGTGTTAATGTTTCACTACACCAGCTGTCATTAACACTAGCTAATGCCCAGCTGGTGTGTACATATAGATACCGTGTAGCTAGTTAGAGTACATTAGATAGTGTGTACGTTAATTAGTATACATTAAATAGTGTGTACGTTAGAGTGTACATTGATAGTGTGTAAGTTAGAGTGTACATTAGATAGTGTGTACGTTAGAGTGTACATTAGATAGTGTGTAACGTTAGAGGTACATTAGATAGTGTGTACGTTAGACTGTACATTAGATAGTGTGTACGTTAGAGTGTACATTAGATAGTGTGTACGTTAGAGTGTACATTAGATAGTGTGTAAGTTAGAGTGTACATTAGATAGTGTGTACGTTATATAGAGTGTGCATTAGATAGTGTGTACGTTAGTTAGAGTGTGTATATTAGATACCGTGTAATGTTACTTGGCGTGTACATGAGACAGCATGTACATATTATAGTGTGTATGTCACAATACGTTTCGTTACATGGTGTGTGTGTGTGTGTGTGTGTGTGTGTGTTTTATGTTACAAGACACGTTACGTTACATGGTGTGTGTGTGTGTGTGTGTGTATTACAAAAGGAAAGACTATTGTACCAGGCCTATATAGAGTTCATCCCAAAGAGTCTCTCACAGCCACGTTTGAGTACCTTGACCCCACAGTGTTATGAAGATGTATGAGAGGAGGTTCTGAGCCACATTTCCTCTACTGTTAAATAACATTAAGCTTATGGTGCCGCTCTCCGCGCAACTGGCCCAGACGTCTTGATTGAAACTGGATCATGTTAAGAAAATAAACTGTATCATGTTAGTTACCTGGAACAAATACTCATAGATTGAATTTAATACTACAAAAAATATTAGAACTCAGACGTATTGCTTTACCCTGTATAATCGGCCTCATGTCTTATGTATTAAGAGACATACACACACACACTAGCAACACACACACACGCACACACACACAATAACACAGAGAGGAAGGAAGCAATTTGGTGATATATGTAGCGATTGTCCAGATAACTCTTGCCCAGGGGCTTTGAGAGATGCGTGACATTCTCTTGTTGAGTGAGTGTGTGTGTGTGTGTGTGTGTGTGTGTGTGTGTGTGTGTGTGTGTGTGTGTGTGTGTGTGTGTGTGTGTGTGTGTGTGTGTGTGTGTGTGTGTGTGTGTGTGTGTGTGTGTGTGTGTGTGTGTGTGTGTGTGTGTGTGTGTCGTTGTCGCCATACCTGTGTCGTGTTTGTTACTGTCACCACACTACCTCTTATCTATCCTTCATCCTCCTCTCATCCACCCTTCTCCCTGCCGTCATCCACAATCCAGCTATTCACTATATTCGTCGTTCATCCGTGCGTCAATGTTCAGGGAATAATGAACAGTGGTGAGTACAGTGGTCGTGTCGTGTCGTGTCGTGTCGTGTCGTGTCGTTCTTGATGCCACAGACAAACTTTGTACAAGACAGACCTCAGAGTTTTGTTTCATTCGCGATTTTTAGTTTTTATAATTTTAATTTTGGTTTGTAATGAATTATTTGTTAATATTTTGTTTTCATCTGTGGAGGGTGGAGGGTGATGGGTGGAGGGTGATGGGTGGAGGTGGGGTGGAGGATGATGGTGGAGGGGTGGAGGGTGAAGGGGGGAGGTGATGGGGTGGAGGGTGATGGGTGGAGGGTGATGGGTGGAGGGGTGATGGGTGGAGGATGATGGGTGGAGGGTGAAGGGTGGAGGGTGATGGGTGGAGGGTGATGGGTGGAGGTGATGGGTGGAGGGGTGATGGGTGGAGGGGGTGAAGGGGTGATGGGGTGGAGGGGTGATGGGTGAGGGTGAGGGGTGGGGGTGATGGGGTGGAGGGTGAAGGGGTGGAGGGTGATGGGTGGAGGGTGATGGGTGGAGGGTGATGGGTGGAGGGTGATGGGTGGAGGGGTGGAGGGTGATGGGTGGGTGGTGATGGGTGGAGGGTGATGGGTGGAGGGTGATGGGTGATGGGTGGAGGTGATGGTGGAGGGTGTGGGGTGGAGGGGGGAGGGTGGTGGGTGGAGGGTGATGGGTGATGGGTGATGGGTGGAGGGGTGATGGGTGGAGGGTGGAGGGTGATGGGTGGAGGGTGGATGGGTGGAGGGGTGGAGGGTGATGGGGTGGAGGGGTGAGGGTGATGGGTGGAGGGGTGAAGGTAGGGGTGGGAGGAGAGAGGTGGAGGTGTGATAGTGAAGGTGGAGGGTGATGGTGGAGGGTGATGGGTGGAGGGTGGAGGGTGAAGGGTGATGGGTGATGGGTGGAGGTGGAGGGGTGGAGGGTGATGGGTGGAGGGTGGAAGGGTAGGGGTGGGAGAGAGAGAGGTGGAGGGTGATAGTGAAGGTGGAGGGTCGAGGTGGAGGGTGTATGATGGAGGGTGGGTGTGGTGGAGGTGGATGGAAGGACAGGGAAATACTTGCCTTGAGTCCCGTGTGTCCTCCCATGTATCCTCCTGTGTCCCCATGTATCCCCTGTGTCCTCCCATGTATCCTCCGTGTGTGTCCTCCCATGTATTCTCCCCGTGTGTCCTCCCATGTATCCTCCCTGTGTGTCCTCCCATGTATCCTCCCTGTGTGTCCTCCCATGTATCCTCCGTGGTGTTCCCCATGTATCCTCCGTGTGTGTCCTCCCATGTATCCTCCCTGTGTGTCTCCCATGTATCCTCCGTGTGTATCCTCCCCATGTATTCTCCCCTGTGTGTCCTCCCATGTATCTTCCGTGTGTGTCCCCCCATGTATCCTCCCATGTATCCCCTGTGTGTCCTCCCTGTTATCCTTCCCATGTATCCCCATGTATCCTCCTGTGGTCCTCCCCGTGTATCCTTCCCCGTGTATCCTCCTTATGTATCCTTCCCATGTCCTCCCTGTATATCCTTCCCCATGTATCCTCCCATGTATCCTTCCCACATGTATCTCCCGTGTGTGTCCAGGAGGCATGGCTCAGTCGCTCTGCAACGGTCTCAACTCGTTAATTACTACTGGGTTAATCATTACTGGTCTAATTACCTGTGTCAATTATTGCTGAGTTAATTGATATCTGGGTTAACTGTACCCGTGTTAATTATATCTGGGTTAATCATTACCTGTGTTAATTATATCTGTGGGTATCACCTGTGTTAATTATATCTGTTAAGTATCACCCTGTGTTAATTATATCTGGGTTAATCATTACCTGCGTTAATTATATCTGGGTGACACCTGTGTTAATTATATCTGGGTTAATCATTAATCTGTTAATTATATCTGGGTTAAGTATCACCTGTGTTAATTATATCTGGTAAGTATCACCTGTGTTAATTATATCTGGTAATCATTTACCTGTGTTAATATATCTGGTAACTACCCGTGTTAATTATATCTGGTTGGTATCACCTGTGTTAATTATATCTGGGTTAATCTCATTACCTGTGTTAATTATATCTGGGTTAGTATCACCTGTTAATTATATCTGGTAAGTATCACCTGTGATAATTATATCTGGGTTAATCATTACCTGTGTTAATTATATCTGGGTTAATCATTACCTGTGTTAATTATATCTGGGTTAAGTATCACCTGTGTTAATTATATCTGGGTTAAGTATCACCTGTGTTAATTATATCTGGGTTAATCATTACCTGTGTTAATTATATCTGGGTTACGTATCACCTGTGTTAATTAATACAGGCCTAACCATTACCTGTGCTTGTTAATGGCCAAAGAGACGTGTAGGTATTGGTTCATTTATCACGGATAATTAAAAGTTCTTCCTGGCTATTACGGCTGCCGGGGATGATGATGATGATGATGATGATGATGATGATGATGATGATGATGATAATAGTGGTGATGATGATGATGATGATGATGATGGTGATGATGATGATGATGATGATGATGATGATGAAAGTGGTGGTGGTGATGATGATGATGAGAGTGGTGGTGATGATGATGATGATGATGATGATGATGATGGTGATGATGATGACGATGATGATGGTGGTGGTGATGATGATGAT
>NW_024756098.1:22500-30490 GCF_018991925.1 Homarus americanus
ACAACAACCACAATAACAACACTCTACAACAACAACAACAACAACCACAACAACACTCACAACAATAATAGCAAAAAATAACTAAATAATAAATAAATAATTTCACAACAACAACAAAATCACAACAACAACAACAACAACTTCATTAAATAACCATTACCCACAACAACAACAACAACCACAACAACCACACCCACAACAACAATAATAGCAGCAACAACAACAACAATAACACCCCCACAACAACAACACCCACAACAACAACAACAGCCACAACAACAACACCCACAACAACAACACCCACAACAACAACACCCACAACAACAACAACAACAACCACACCAACAACAACCACAACAACAATAATAACAACAACAACAACAACAACAAAATCAACAAAAGCAACAACCACAACAACAACCACAATATAACCACCAGCTAGTAAAAACCTCAGCTTACCTCACAAATATTCAGACCACAGAGGGAGAGATATACTGTACACCTGTCATATTTCTACCTGTCTGTGATATACACTACCTGACCCACATAACAGATGCATTGTGTTGACTCGTAAACTCCGGGTTAGGCAAGACAAGTGTACCTTAAATACAGGTTACTACATTATTAGGACTCACCCTTAGTATACCACAAAGTTTACAGTAATTTATTCATACAGACCAAGAAATAAATATCAGTTTACTCTAATAACTTTATCAAAACATATAATAAGGATTGTTTATTTTACTGTCACTGTCATTTCTCAAGTTAACATTTCCATTAAGGGGCAAAAATCTCTCCAAATATGCTGCAAAATAGGGTCGTAAAATAAGGTATAAGACCTCATGATATATACACAACGCCAGAACACAACCCGGTTCATAACGCCAGAACACAACCCGGTACACAACGCCAGAACACAACCCGGTACATAACCCCAGAACATATGATATGATATACCTTGTTGGTCCCTTTCATATGTAATGTGACAAATCTCACAAGAAGAAGATTACATTTAGGTAGAATATTGATAGTATAAGAGTATAAAAGAGAGGAAGATTTTGGTAGCGTGGCCGTGATAGTTATTTACACTGTCAGTACACTTATCGTATCTTATATGTCAATACACATCTATTACGTCTTAAGGGCGACTTCTCAAACACCACTTCGTTACAACTCTTTATTAGTTACGAACATGACATGGACACATTAATAACACCTTCTATTGAAGTTACTAGGACATTATATTTACGTTACTAGGACATCATATTACGTTACTAGACACTCCGATTCTCGGACACGAACATGAAATGAATACACTTCCCACGTAGGTAACTCATCCCATGGAAAGCTCTGACAAAAACTCACGTGACCTGGGGAAGACCTAGCAGGGAGACTGCTTAGCTGGAACACTGGTGTCGGGAGGGCGACTGCTTAGCTGGGACACTGGTGTCGGGAGGGCGACTGCTTAGCTGGGACACTGGTGTCGGGAGGGCGACTGCTTAGCTGGGACACCGGAGGGAAGTCGGGGAGGGAAGTCCTGCATGACTCTCCTCCCGTGAGCGGGACTCGGCTGTGGTGGACCTCCTCCTCCGATCCCTGTGTGTCTCTCTGTCTCACTCTCTGTGTATGAGGACTAGGACGTCCTATATATTGGGAGGCGAGCCGTCAGGTTGAGCCGATCGGGGGGGCGGCGAAGGATCTCCTTACATTTGCCCTCGCTAATGTAGGGTCAGGTCTGGACTTTTTCAGAGACTATAAGTTGTATCTTCTGGAGAAGTCATCAGGTGGGGCCGTGTGTATATTGGGAGAGAGCCGGCCGGTGCCCCCTTACATGTGTGACATGGGAGGGGAGCCTGGCTGATTTATAACCTTTGGTCAGCCGTGAGAGTTACCCTACACTTGACCCCCCTAATGTCGGGTCAAGACTGGCCTCCCTCTGCGGTGTAGGATATTGTGTATATTGGGAGAGAGTCGGCTGGTGCCTTCTTACATGTTTGTTGGCCGTGTGACATGGGAAGGGGAGCTAGTTGATTTGTAACACCCTTGAGCACCCACGGGGATACCCTTACACTTGACCCCCCTAATGTCGGGTCAAGTCTGGCTTTCCTTGCGATGTAAGCTGTGGTCTGACAACCCATCACTACACCTCCCGCCAAGACCAAAGTTTTCATGCTCAGAGAACTGATGACACATTTAAAGTAGACAGTAACATCATGTGCAGTATCTAATATAGTCCCTGAGGCGATAATGCATCCTTACATTTTACAAATTATAACCCTAGAGATGTATGTTTTTCTACTGGCATAGTTTGATCTGACAAAGCTTACTATACATATATACTTCACATACGATATATATTTCTGATTTATATATACAGTATACTCTGGATATTTGACTTACATAGCTGAGAAAAAGTCCTGCTGTTGTATAGATCCTTGTGTGGTGCTCCAACAGGTGTGCCAGGTGTCAGGTGTCAAGTATCAGGTGTCAGGTGTCAGGTATAAAGTGTCAAGTGTCAGATGGCAGTGTCAGGTGTCAAGTGTCAGGTGTTAGGTGCCAGGTGTCAAGTGCCAGGTGTCAAGTGTCAGGTGTTAAGTGTCAATTACCTGAAGACCTACCTGAAGATGGGCGAGCGGACGCCCTTCTTGTACCACAGGATGAGTTTAGGCGAGTCACCAGGTGTACGAGGGTCCAGGTAACAAGGCAAGTCACTATTGCGTCCCGACACTCCCACCACCGTCCACACTGTAACACAATAACATCACGTTACTAAAGCTGTTACGACCGTTTCATACTGTTACATAATTCTGTAGTCAGGGTCCCCACTGTAACATACCATGGAATAATAATAATAATAATAATAATAATAATAATAATAATAATAATAATAAAAACAACACTAATAATAATAATAACACTAATAATAATAATAATAATAATAATAACAACACTAATAATAATAACCCACACTACAACTCACACACACAAAGCAGCGCAAAATCTAAAACCAATTTCAATAATAATTACAAAGACAATATTTACAGCTGTGTGAGCCCTTGAGTCCGGGGTTACCGCCTGTTATACCTGGCCTCCTACACACCAGGTGAGTCCTAGCAACAACCACATGCTACCTCATATAAAGATCTCATAACCTAACCTAACCTAACCTAACCTGACCTAACCTTTAGTACGAAGGTTTAAGTCATCGTACTCAAAGGGGTTAAATCATCGTACTCAGGGATAGAGTAATGGCAGCTGCTGTCTCCTCATTCATTAAACGACTCTCTAAATCCATTTGATGGTGAATAAATCTCATTAAGGTGATATATGATGGCGCTGGATAGTGGTGTCTTATAGTGGTGTCATAGTTGTGTCATCTGGTGCCATATTAGTGTCATCTGTCAGGGTAGGTAGTGGTGTCAATCAGGGAAGGTAGTGGTGTCAGTCAGGGAGGGGACTGGTGTCATTTAGTGGTGTCATTCATGGAGGGTAGTGGTGTCAGTTAGGGAGGATAGATGTGTCATATCAGTGGTGTCAGTCATGGAGTGTACTGGTGTCATTTAGTGGTGTCAGTCATGGAGGGTAGTGGTATCAGTTAGGGAGGATAGATGTGTCATATCAGTGGTGTCAGTCAGGGAGGGTACTGGTGTCATTTAGTGGTGTCAGTCATGGAGGGTAGTGGTGTCATTTAGTGGTGTCAGTCATGGAGGGTAGTGGCGTCAGTCAGGGAGGGTACTGGTGTCAATCAGGGAGGGCAGTGTGTCATTTAGGGTGTCAGTCAGGAGGGAAGTGGTGTCTGTCTGGGAGGTAGTGGTGTTAACTCATAGTGGTGTCTGGTGTCAGGAAGTAGTGTGGTGTCATTTAGTGGTGTCAGTCAGGGGAGGTAGTGGTGTCAGTCAGGGAGTGGGTAGTGAGTCAGGGTAGTGGTGTCATTTAGTGGTGTCAGTCAGGGAGGGTAGTGGTGTCATTTAGTGGTGTCAGTCAGGGAGGGTAGTGGTGTCATTTAGTGGTGTCAGTCAGGGAGGGTAGTGGTGTCATTTAGTGGTGTCAGTCATGGAGGGTATTAGTGTCATTTAGTGGTGTCAGTCAGGGAGGGTAGTGGTGTCATTTAGTGGTGTCAGTCAGGGAGGGTAGTGGTGTCATTTAGTGGTGTCAGTCAGGGAGGGTAATGGTGTCATTTAGTGGTGTCAGTCATGGAGGGTACTAGTGTCATTTAGTGGTGTCAGTCAGGGAGGGTAGTGGTGTCATTTAGTGGTGTCAGTCGGAGGGTAGTAGTCATGGTCCAGCCATCAAGAGTACGATCAAGGTTTTAAATCATTGTACTCAAGTGGTTATCATAATACTCAAAGGTTTTAACTCATCGTACTCAAGAGGGATAACATAGTATTCAAAGGTTTAAACCCATCGTAATCAAGGGGTTAAGACAGTATTCCAGGGGTTAACATAGTACTCAAAGGCACTCAAGAGAGGTTAAAATAGTACCACACCCATAACCAGATTAACACAAGACAAAAAAAATCACAAAATTCCATAAAACAAAAACACAATTGAATTCCTCGTCTATAAAGTTTCCTCTTGTCTCACCTTAGCAAGAAGTTATGACCAAGGTACAATTTTATGCCTCTAGTCTGAGCCCTAAGTTACGACCGACAGTCACACGTGTCTAGACCAAGGTATAAATCAGTGTTAATTTTCCCGCTCATCTTAGTTATTAAGTGCAGTAAATTTTCAGATTCTGCCGAAATTATGATAGATGTGACCTTTTTGGGGGGATGTGGGGGGGAGGATGCGGGAGGGGATTCCACGCATTTTTTCGACTGCTTGATGGAGGTTGATTCAGGAGTGATTGTGTGGGGGAAATCTGTGTATTGTGATTATCAGTGTTTATGATGATATTATAATAGGTTGGTGTTATCTCAGTGTTGATGTATTAGTGTGTGTTTTGTGTGGTGGATTTAATGCTACTGCTGCTGCTATTATTACTTCTACAGCTACTACTAATATGGCTACTACTACTATTACTACTATTATTATTATTATTTTTTTTTTTTTGGAAACGTGGCCTCCAGCCTCCCCCAATAACCACACCTTCGCCGCCATTTTTTTACCTTAAAATAAAATATCCTAATACATAAGTAGCTACCCTAACTGTGTTGAGTTAGTTGAGCCGCAGATCTATGCGGCATTCAGTGACTGTAGCCTCGTAGTCAATATCTGCAAATGTTGTCGGCTTTGGGACCGATGCTCTCATTCCCCTGAGGCAGAGCAAAGCCGACCTAAGTGGAGAGAAGGACACTCGACATCTCATCCAGGCTGCAACATAACTTCTGGGCTGCTGCTTCTGTTCGGAGATCACCTCCGCGAGTCTGGCGTAGAAGCATCGTGCACTTGGTCCCATCCCACCAGAGGTTGTGAACACTAGAGGTGTGAAGCTGCCTTGATCAACGTTGTGAATTCTCTCCCCGTATGCCCTTATCTTATCGTTCTCGTTCCTCCTGTGTGCAGCATCGAGAGCTGAGTTACGGTACATGCGGCCATGGGATAAAAATCTTGATGTCGAAGAAGGCTCGCTGTCCCCGCGTCCAGAATCCTCGAGCACTGACATCAACATGGGCTTCGTTGGTGTGTTTTATTATTTTAACTGCAACAACTACTATTATTAATATTATTATTATTATAACTACAACTACAACAACAACTACTACTACTACTACTAGTACTACTACTACTACAACAACCACTACTACTACTATTTTAAAATGGCCTCCAGCCCCCCCCCAATAGCCACACCTTCGCCACCATTTAATTACCTTAATATTAAATATCCTAATACATAAGTAGCTATCCTATCTGTGTTAAATTAGTTGAGCCGCAGATCTATGCGGCATTCAGTGAGTGTAGCCTCATAGTCAATATCTGAGCAGCTGTCGGAGTTGGGGCAGAAGCTCTCGTTCCCCTGAGGCAGAGCAAAGCCGACCGAAGGAGAGAGAAGGACAGTCGACATCTCATCCAGGCTGTAACATAACTTCTGGGCTGCTGCTTCTGTTCGGAGATCAGCTCCGCGAGTCTGGCGTAGAAACATCTTGCACTTGGGCCCATCCCACCAGAGGTTGTGAACACTAGAGGAGTGAAGCTGCCTTGATCAACATTTTGAATTCTCTCCCCATATGCCCTTCTCTTGTCGTTCTCGTTCCTCCTATGCGCAGCATCGAGAGCTAGGTTACGGTGACAAACGGCCATGGGATCAAAAATCCTGATGTCGAAGAAAGCTCGCTGTCCCCGCGTCCAGAATCCTCGAGCACTGACGTCCACACGGGCTTCGTTAGATGTGTTTGAAGTCCTATGTTGGAAGATCTCGCCATCCAGTGGAAGGAGGGTCGGTTCTACCATGACGTCCCGGCAGATTTCCTTCAACATATTTGTATATGGTTCGCTGACCCTTCTTGACCATGGCGTGATCACCATCATAGGAAAACCACACACGCATTGGGAGGGCAAACCTTCAACTGGCCGACCATGCCTAGAGCAATGGCATCTGTAAATTCTTGTTTGTTAAGACTGAAACCATTTGCCCTTATCGGTAACGTAGTTAACAGTTCTAAGGCGCCCTCCTGTATTAGCTGCTTATTTTCTGGAACCTGCAGCGACTTGGTTTATCTTATCATTTGTAGTGCTGTCGATCTTGATAATGACTGGATCTGGTCGTTTTGCTTCTGGTTTTGACCTCCCTGTTGCGTTCTGGGCTGTTGTGTGTGGATTACGTGAGGGCTGCCGTGGCTTAGTGGTATATTGATGTTCGGTGGCTTGATCTCCTCTGGTTTGATTCAGTCCCATCCCTCCGTCATCACGGAAGTTCAGAGGTGCTTTTCTTTCTGGGGAGTTAAGATGAGTGTGTTTCACTAATTTGGGAATGAACTTGACACTGATAGCTTCTTCAAAAGGGTGGAGGAGAGTCGATATCAGGATAGTACGCATCAGGTAGTTCAGCGATGCTTTGGCCGGGTGAATGAAAACCGCATGTGGCTCTGTTTGCAATCTCAGACAGAGCTTTGATTTAACCTCATTCACCTTTCCGCTATGTACTCAGTCTTGGTCATGAGCGGTGCGCGCCTAGATGTCTGGTGTAGTTAGCTGACCTGCATAAAAACCTCCTTTGCCCGTTCATAATGTTCTGGCTTCACGATGAGGAAGGACTTGCTGGCGTTTGGGTGAGTACCCTATTTATGGACCTTGCGATGTTACCAAGTCCCACCGCACGATACCCTCCACTTTTGCCTCTCCATAAGGTCGTTAACGTACGCCATATTTGACTAGTTGTTTTTATTTTTGTTTTAGCGCTGATGGTTATATTGCCGTTTGCGGCAGGTCCCCATGTTTTTCCCTCGGTTGGCTGTAGATGGTATCTGTTTTTATGTGAGTGTGGTGGTTCATATGGGGTTTTCGAGCGTACGTTGCAGAGCTTGTTTGCAGTCTTGATGTTGGTAGTGATTGACGTGGTTTGAAGTGTGTTTAGATGCATTTTAAATCCGGCCAGGAGAACTTGACCTCTGTCTGATGATCAAATATAATTCTCATGGCGTGAATGGATGATTTCCGGCTTTTGGCTGCTGCTGCTGCTGGACTTTATATGGTTGGTTTTTAAAACCAAATTTGCTCGAACCAAACTGATCTGTTGATATCCCTCATGTACAGTTGTGCTGTTTAATCGTGCGCTTCGGGATGCCAGGGGCTGTCCGTCTATACTCCAGCATGTGCAATAGAAAGAACAGCCAAACTAAATTAAAAAACAGCAATAACAGCTTTTTACAAGACCAGTTTTTGAAATTATTGAAAAATTTAATGTGGTCGGTGTAACTGCATATGTGGATGAGAGATATACTACCACTTTACGAGTTACACCTCTGTTGGGGAGAAGATGCTTATTGAAATTCATTGCTCCTCTATAAGTCTTGATAGTAAATTTGTTTTGACTGACAAACCATCAACTTCT
>NW_024756099.1:0-6858 GCF_018991925.1 Homarus americanus
CCATTTTTTATGATACAAATTTCCCGTTTTCTGTGATAATCTACTTCGCAAAATTAGGTAATATTTCCCCCAAAATTCGAAAATCTACTTCCCCGAAAAGTCGATAATCTACTTTCCCGAAAAGTAGAAAATCTATCTACTTTTCGGGAAAGTAGATAACCAACTTTCCCGGAAAGTAGATATTTCCCATTTTTTATGATACAAATTTCCCGTTTTCTGTGATAATCTACTTCGCAAAATTAGGTAATATTTCCCCCAAAAATTAAATCACTTACGAAGAGTCGATAATCTACTTTCCCGAAAGTGAATCTATCTACTTTTCGGGAAAGTAGATAACCAACTTTCCCGGAAAGTAGATATTTCCCATTTTTTATGATACAAATTTCCCGTTTTCTATGATAAGTAGATAACCAACTTTCCCAGAAAGTAGATATTTCCCATTTTCTGTGATACAAATTTCCCGTTTTCTATGATAATCTAATTCAGAAAAATAGGTAATATTTCCCCAAAAGTCGATAATCTACTTCCCACAATCTCCATAATCTACTTTCCCGAAAAGTAGAAACTTACGATCTTTTGAGAATTAGAAAAATCGTAAGTTATTTTTTTCTCTTAAGTATCTACTATTAAGTTATGTTTTTCTCTAAAGTTCGAACTTCCGACAATTAACAAGATCGTAAATTCGGATTCTCAAAAGATCGTAAGTATCTACTTTTCGGTGACGTAGATTTTTAATCTTCGGGAAAGTATAAAAATTGGCTCTATCATTTTTGCCTTTGAAACCCTTTTGTTTTCACCTTTTTTATTAGGATTATTATAAACAACGACGAGTATTTTTTTTTTCATTTATACGACACATTAAGTTACTATACAAATATTTATTGTAATAATTGACACCAGGTTACTGCTATGGTACTACAACCTGTGTACACAGGGTCCTATAAGGGCGACCCAACCTGGACCATGCAAGGCTACCAGTGTACCTTGGTCGTCGTGTCTCGCCTATCTCTTTAGTAGGGGGCTCAGACAAGTCTCGGCACCCAGCCTTTGGCAGCATCACTGTCCCTAGCAGTGACACACAGCCTTTAGTGTCATCACATAGCCCTTACTAGCTGTACACAACTAGCTACTTAAAAGCCCCCTAGAAGCATCATGTAGATCTTAGGGGAGAATCAATCAGCCTCCCCAGAGACACAGATAGCTCTTAAGAGCCTCACACATCCCCAAGTTGCCACAAACATCACTTACCCCCTTGAAGATACACTGCCTTGTAATTAATTTTTAATATGTATAACATTTGAAAAAAAAAATACAATTACACAAGTTTGTCCAGAGGAAAAATCCATTGGTTACAAAGTAAGTTGTGAACACGTAATAAATAACTAAATGATAATGAAGGTGAATTCTTAAACTGGCATCTTTTATTTCAGTGCTGTGCCAGCTAGAGTAAGACTTTGTGTTATACAAATGAAGATGAAACTACTGTACAAAATATCGTAACTTCAAAATATCGTAACTTAATTTGTACTTCAGTTTTATTTCCACTTGTATAACGAACTATTTTACTCTTGCTGGCACTGGATTAAAAGATGCTAGTTTTAGAATTTACTGTAATTTTCAGTTCTTATTAAATCATTACAACTTGCTTGTAACATTATGTCACAAGTTTTCTGCATTTTAAGTTTTTAAGTGAGCTGAAGTCACCTTAGGCATTCCATTGGTGGACCACAGCAGTGACGTCACCACTAGTAGTCTACGTCAATGGTGGAACAGACCACAAGAGCAATGACGTCATCACCAGTAGTCTGCCTCATTTGAGAGACAGAAGCCCTTCACTTTACACCTCACAGTCAGTCCTTCCCTCACTCCTACACCTCAGTGAGTCCTTTCCTCACCCCTACACCTCAGTGAGTCCTTCCCACACTCCTACACATACAGTGAGTCCTTCCCACACTCCTACACATCACAGCGAGTCCTTCTCTCACTCCTATGCATCACAATGAGTCCTTCCCTCATACTACACAACATTGCATGTCCTTCCCTCACACCTATAAAACACTGCAAATCCTCCTCTCACTCCTTAGGTCAGTAAGTCCTCCTCTCACTCCTTAGTAGGTCAGTAAGTCCTCCTCTCACTTCTTAGTAGGCCAGTAAGTCCTCCTCTCACTCCTTAGTAGGTCAGTAAATCTTCCTCTCACTCCTTAGGTCAGTAAGTCCTCCTCTCACTTCTTAGTAGGCCAGGAAGTCCTCCTCTCACTCCTTAGCAGGTCAGTAAGTCCTCCTCTCACTAATTAGCAGGTCAATAAGTCCTCCTCTTTTTCATTAGTAGGTCAGCAATTACTCCCCTCATTTACGAACATCACTACATGTCCTTCCCTAGGTCCTACACAACACTACAAGTCCTTCCCTCATTCCTACACAACACTGAAGTCCTTCCCTCAATACTACACAATACTGCATGTCCTTCCCTCAGTCCTACAGTAATCAGTAGATAAACTTTCAATACACCGTTATAATCTATGTTAGCATTTATAAAGACTTGTCGAACCAACAGTAAATATTATTCACAATACAACTTCCTGTCATGTCGGGTAGACTGACTTTAGGATATATTCATCTTTTTCTGTACACAGACATGAGGAGCATCAATTAACCCCCTCAGTCACAAGTACAGTAGCTCTCTAAGAGCCTCACACATCTCCATGTTGATATTCACAATATAGCCACAAACAGCCTCTGGTTGGATCAGACTACCCCTGACAACCTTACATAGTCCTTAAATCCATTATACAACCACCTATGATCATCACACAGCCCTAATTAGCCAAACAGTCCGTGGCGGCGGCATATAAGCCCTGGGGGCCTCTCATAGCCCCTAGGAGTGACATACTGCCTCAGAACATTTACAACAAATACAATCTTTTTTTTTTTTTTAATTTTCAAAAGTTTGCCCACAGGAAATGCTCATTGGTTACAAGTAAAGCTGTAATAATTACTCAATTTTACAATAAAATCTTAAACTAACATCTTGTATTTCACTGCCAGGAAGAATAAAATATTTTGTTTTGCAAATGAAGAAGAAACTAAAGTCCAAAATAATTAAGTTGAACAAAATACTTCCTTGCACATAAAAGATTACAACAGTGTAATATAAGTTATAACCTTCGCAACGCCACAAGTCTATATGGTTAGTCCGATACATGTCCTTCCCTCAACCATACACAACACTACAAGTCCTTCCCTCAACCATACACAACACTACAAGTCCTTCCCTCAACCATACACAACACTACAAGTCCTTCCCTCAACCATACACAACACTACAAGTCCTTCCCTCAACCATACACAACACTACAAATCCTTTCCCCACTCATACACCACACTACAAGTCCTTCCTTCAATCCTACACAAAACTACAAGTCCTTCCCTCAATCCTACACAACACTACAAGTCCTTCCTTCACAAATACACAACACTACAAGTCCTTCCAACTATACATGTTTACCATAAAACCTTCCTCAACTATACACAAGACGAGCAAGTCCCTTCCCTCAACTAGATACACAATGACTATAAGTCCTTCCCTCACTCATACACCACACTACAAGCCCTTCCCTCACTCATACACAACACTAAAAGTCCTTCCATCACTCATACACCACACTACAAGACCTTCCTTCATTTATACACAACACCACAAGTCCTTCCCTCACTTATACACAACACTACAAGTCCTTTCATCACTCACACACCACACTACAAGACCTTCCTTCATTTATACACAACACTACAAGTCCTTCTCTAACTCCTTCACAACCCTGTAATTCCTTCTTTCACTCCTACACAACAGTGCAAGTCCTTCCCTGACTCCTTGAAGTCCTTACATCACTCATACACAGCACTACAAGTCCTTCCCTCACTCATACACCACACTACAAGTCCTTCCCTCACTCATACACCACACTACAAGTCCTTCCCTCACTCCTACAAGTCCTTCCCTTACTTATACACAACAATACAAGTTCTTCCCTCACTCATACACCACACTACAAGTTCTTTCTCACCCTACAATTCACACCACAAGTCCTTCCCTCAACCATACACAACACTACAAGTCCTTCCCTCAACCATACACAACACTACAAGTCCTTCCCTCAACCATACACAACACTACAAGTCCTTCCCTCAACCATACACAACACTACAAGTCCTTCCCTCAACCATACACAACACTACAAGTCCTTCCCTCAACCATACACAACACTACAAATCCTTTCCCCACTCATACACCACACTACAAGTCCTTCCTTCAATCCTACACAAAACTACAAGTCCTTCCCTCAATCCTACACAACACTACAAGTCCTTCCTTCACAAATACACAACACTACAAGTCCTTCCCTCACGCATACACCACACCACAAGTCCTTCCCTCACGCATACAAAAAACTACAAGTCCTTCCCTCACGCATACAAAAAACTACAAGTCGTTCCCTCACTCCTACGCCACACTACAAGTCCTTCCCTCACTCCTACACCACACTACAAGTCCTTCCATCGCTCATACACCACACTACAGGTCCTTCTCTCAATTCCTACACAGCCCTGCAATTCCTTCTCTCACTCCTACACAGCGCCTGCAAGTCCTTCTTTCACTCTTTCACACCCTGTAAATCCTTCCCTTACTCCTACACCACACTACAAGTCCTTCTCTCACTCCTACACAACCCTGCAAGAGATTCCCTAACTCCTTCACAACCCTGCAAGTCCTTCCCTTACTCCTATACAACCCTGCAAGTCCTTCCCCCACTCCTACACCACAGTACAAGACTTTCCCTCAATCCTACACAACACTACAAGTCCTTCCCTCACTCCTACACCACACTACAAGACATTCCCACACTCATACACCACAGTACAAGTCCTTCCCTCACTCCTACACCACACTACAAGTCCTTCCCTCACTCATACACCACACTACAAGTCCTTCTCTCACACCTACACCACACTACAAGTCCTTCCCTCACTCATACAATACACTACAAGTCCTTCCCTCACTCCTACACCAGACTACAAGTCCTTCCCTCACTCGTACACCACACTACAAGTCCTTCCCTCTCTCCTACACCGCACTACAAGTCCTTCTCTCACACCTACACCACACTACAAGTCCTTCTCTCACTCCTACACAACACCACAAGTCCTTCCCCTCAATTTATACAAAACACTACAGGTCGTTCCCTCACTCCTACACCACACTACAAGTCCTTCCCTCACTCATACACCACATTACAAGTCCTTCCCTCATTCCTACAGAACAATACAAGTCCTTCCATTACTCATACACCACACTACAAGTCCTTCTCTCACTCCTACACAGCCCTGAAATTCCTTCTCTAACTCCTACACAGCCCTGCAAGTCCTTCCCTCACTCATTCACAACCCTGTGAGTCCTTCCCTTACTCCTACACAACCCTGCAAATCTTTCCCTAACTCCTACACCACAAGTCCTTCCCTCACTCATACAATACACTACAAGTGCTTCCCTCACTCCTACACAATACTACAAATCCTTCCCTCACACCTACACTACAAGACCTTCCCTCACTCCTACACCACACTACAAGTCCTTCCCTCACTTAAACACCACACTACAAGACCTTCCCTCACTCCTACACCGCACTACAAGTCCTTCCCTCACTAATACACAACACTACAATTCCTTCTATAACTCATACACAACACTACAAGTCCTTCCCTCACTCCTACACCATACTACAAGTCCTTCCCTCACTCCTACACAACACTACAAGTCCTTCTTTCACTAATACACAACACTACAAGTCGTTCCCTTACTCCTACACCACACTACAAGTCCTTCCCTTACTCCTACACAACACTGCAAGTCCTTCCGTCACTCCTACACCACACTACAAGTCCTTCCCTCACACATACACAACACTACAAGTCCTTCCGTCACTCCTACACCACACAACAAGTCCTTCCCTCACTCATACAACACTACAAGTCCTTCCCTCACTCCTACACAACACTACAAGTCCTTCCCTCACTCCTACACAACACCGCATAACCTTCCCTCACTCCTACACATCACCGCATGTCCTTTCCTCACTCTTACATAATATTGCTTGTTCTTTCCTCACTCCTACAGTGCTACAGCATCTCTACAGTAGTCAGTAGATAAGATTTCAACACACTGTTATAATCTGTTGTAGTATTTATGCGGACGTATTTAACCAACCCTTACATATATACAATACAACTTCCTGTCATGTTTGGTAGACTGAGTTATTTAGAGAATGTTCATCTTTTTCTGTACTCTTGAGCGTTTCTCTTGTCCATCTTGATGTTGCCTCGTCATCTGTACACCATGTTATGGTCCTCATCCTCCCTGGAGTAGTATTTTCTGTTAATACCTGTGAAATTAAAATTTTATCAGCCAAAAATATTTTTTTTGTATATATTGCAGGGCGACAAGAATTAAAATCACTCTTTCTTCATACTGTTATGCCAGCACTCCTCTTTATCAAGAATTTACCACTTTTCAAGTCACACGAGTGGTCACAACAACAAGCAGGGTAAACACTATAATGACCCTTATATTATCTCCACCAAATTCTCAATAATAACCCTCAGATTAACTCAAAATATAGGTATCATGTTGAAGATGAATCATGAAATGCATAACTTAGCATTATAAAGTTAAGAGACCACAAACAAAGGTCAAGTAAAGGAACAATTTAAGTACAGTACAGATGACCACAGCCTAAATTAACCCAAACCCGAACCTCAGCCTCACCATACACTAGAAAAGTACAAAAGTATACACCACTTATC
>NW_024756100.1:0-22834 GCF_018991925.1 Homarus americanus
GGTCACAACCTCCAGTATTTCACCCCTGCACTATAGGTCAGGAGCTACAGTGTGTCACCCTGGCACTATAGGTCAGGACCTCCCGTGTTTCCACCTGGCACTATAGTTCAGGACCTCCATTGTTTCACTCTGGCACTATAGGTCAGGACCTTCAGTTTTTCACCCTGGCACTATACGTCAGGACCTTCAGAGTTTCACCCAGGCACTATAGGTCAGGACCTCCAGTGTTTCACTCTGGCACTATAAGTCAGGAAATCCAGTGTTTCATCCTGGCACTATAGGTTATGACCTCCCGTGTTTCACCCTGGCACTTCCAGTGTTTCGCCCTGGCACTATAGGTCACGACCAACAGGGTTTCACTCTGGCACTAAAAGTCAGGATCTCCAGTGTTTCACTCTTGCACTATAGGTCAGGACCTTCAGTGTTTCAACCAGGCACTATAGGTCACAACCTCCAGTATTTCACCCCTGCACTATAGGTCAGGAGCTACAATGTGTCACCCTGGCACTATAGGTCAGGACCTACAGTGTGTCACTCTGGCACTATAGGTCAGGACCTCCCGTGTTTCACCCTGTCACTATAGGTCAGGATCTCCAGTGTTTCACTCTTGCACTATAGGTCAGGACCTTCAGTTTCTCACCCTGGCACTATAGTTCTGGACCTCCCGTGTTTCACCCTGGCACTATAGGTCACGACCAACTGTGTTTCACTCCGGCACTATAAGTCAGGACCTACAGTGTGTCACCCTGGCACTATAGGTCAGGACCTCCCGTGTTTCACCTAGCACTATAGGTCAGGACCTCCAGTGTTCCCCTCTGGCACTATAGGTCAGGACCCTCAATTTTTCACCCTGGCACTATAGGTCAGGACCTTCGTTGTTTCACCCAGGCACTATAGGACAGGACCTCCAGTGTTTCACTCTGGCACTATAGGTCACGACCTTCAGTGTTTCACCCTGGCACTATAGGTCAAGACCTCCCTTGTTTCACCCTGGGGCTATAAGTGAGGACCTCCCGTGTTTTGACATGGCACTATAGGTCACAACCTCCAGTGTTTTACCCTGGCACTATAGGTCACGACCAACAGTGTTTCACTCTGGCACTAAAAGTCAGGATCTCCAGTGTTTCACTCTTGCACTATAGGTCAGGACCTTCAGTTTCTCACCCTGGCACTATAGTTCTGGACCTCCCGTGTTTCACCCTGGCACTATAGGTCACGACCAACTGTGTTTCACTCTGGCACTATAAGTCAGGACCTACAGTGTGTCACCCTGGCACTATAGGTCAGGACCTCCCATGTGTCACCCTAGCACTATAGGTCAGGACCTCCAGTGTTCCACTCTGGCACTATAGGTCAGGACCCTCAATTTTCACCCTGGCACTATAGGTCAGGACCTTCGTTGTTTCACCCAGGCACTATAGGACAGGACCTCCAGTGTTTCACTCTGGCACTATAGGTCACGACCTTCAGTGTTTCACCCTGGCACTATAGGTCAAGACCTCCCTTGTTTCACCCTGGGGCTATAAGTGAGGACCTCCCGTGTTTTGACATGGCACTATAGGTCACAACCTCCAGTGTTTTACCCTAACACTATAGGTCAGGACCTCCAGTGTTTCACCCTGGCACTATAGGTCAGGACCTACAGTGTGTCACCCTGGCACTATAGGTCAGGACCTCCAATGTTTCACCCTGTCACTATAGATCAGGACCTCCAATGTTTCACTCTGGATCTATAAATCAGGACCTCCAGTGTTTCACCCTGGCACTATAGGTCACGACCAACAGTGTTTCACTCTGGCAATATAGGTCATGACGTACAGTGTCTCACCCTGGCACTATAGGTCAGGACCTCCCGTGTTTCACCCAGGAACTACAGGTCAGGACCTCCAGTGTTTCACTCTGGCACTATAGGTCAGGACCTCCAATGTTTCACCCTGTCACTATAGGTCAGGATCTCCAATATTTCACTCTGGTACTATAGGTCAGGACCTTCAGTTTTCACCCTGGCACTATAGGTCTGGACCTCCCGTGTTTCACCCTGGCACTCTAGATCAGGACCTCCAATGTTACACTCTGGATCTATAGATCAGGACCTCCAGTATTTCACCCTGGCACTATAGGTCACGACCAACAGTGTTTCACTCTGGCAATATAGGTGATGACGTATAATGTCTCACCCTGGCACTATAGGTCAGGACCTCCCGTGTTTTACCCTGGCACTATAGGTCACGACCACCAGTGTTTCGCACTGGCACGTATAGGTCAGGACTTCCAATGCTTCACACCGGCACCATAGGTCAGGACCTCCAGTGTTTCACCCTGGCACTATAAGTCAGGACCTCCAGTGTTTCACCCTGGCACTATAGGTCTGGACCTCCAGTGTTTCACATCGGCACCATAGGTCAGGACCTCCAGTGTTTCACCCTGGCACTATAGGTCAGGACCTCCAGTGTTTCACCCTGGCACTATAGGTCAGGACCTCCAGTGTTCCACTCTGGCACTATAGGTCAGGACCCTCAGTTTCTCACCCTGGCACTATAGGTCAGGACCTTCAGTTTTTCACCTAGGCACTATAGGTCACGACATCCAGTGTTTCACTCTGGCACTATAAGTCAGGACCTACAGTGTGTCACCCTGGCACTATAGGTCAGGACCTCCCGTGTTTCACCCTGGCACTATAGGTCAGGACCTCGAATGTTTCACTCTGGAACTATAGGTGAAGACCTCCAGTGTTTCACCCTGGCACTATAGATCACGACCTTCAGTGTTTCACCCTGGCACTATAGGTCAGGACCTCCAGTGTTTCACTCTGGCACTATAAGTCAGGACCTACAGTGTGTCACCCTGGCACTATTCGTCAGGACCTCCCGTGTTTCACCCTGGCACTATAGGTCAGGACCTCCATTGATTCACTCTGGAACTATAGGTGAGGACCTCCAGTGTTTCGCCTTGGCACTATAGGTCAGGACCTCCAATGCTTCACACCGGCACCATTGGTCAGGACCTCCAGTGTTTCACCCTGGCACTAAAAGTCACGACCTCCAGTGTTTCAGCCTGGCACTATAGGTCAGGACCTCCCATGTTTCACTCTGGAACTATAGGTGAGGACCTCCAGTGTTTCACCCTGGCACTATAGGTCATGACCTAGCGTGTTTCACCCTAGCACTATATGTCAGGACCTCCAGTGTTTCACCCTGATAATACAGGTGAGGCCATCCTGTGTCTCACCCTGGTACAATAAGACAGGATCTCCGGTGTTTCACCCTGGCACTATAGGTCAGAACCTCGCGTGTTTTACCCTGGCACTCTAGGTCACGACCACCAGTGTTTCGCCCTGGCACGTATAGGTCAGGATCTCCAATGCTTCACACCGGCACCATAGGTCAGGACCTTCAGTGTTTCACCCTGGCACTATAAGTCAGGACCTACAGTGTTTCACCCTGGCACTATAGGTCACAACCTCCAGTGTTTCAACCTGGCAATATAGGTCAGGACCTCCAGTGTTTCACCCTGGCACTATAGGTCAGGACCTACAGTATGTCACCCTGGCACTATAGGTCAGGACCTCCCATGTTTCACCCTGTCATTATAGGTCAGGATCTTCAGTGTTTCACTCTGGCACTATAGCTCAGGACCTTCAGTTTTTCACCCTGGCACTATAGGTCTGGACCTCCCGTGTTTCACCCTGGCACTATAGGTCAGGACCTCCAGTGTTCCACCCTGGCACTATAGGTCAGCACCTCCCGTGTTTTACCCTGGCACAGTAGGTCACGACCACCAGTGTTTCACATTGGCACTATAGGTCAAAACCTCCAATGTTTCACACTGGCACTATTGGTCAGGACCTCCAGTGTTTCAACCTGGTGACCTCCCTTGTTTCACCCTGGGACTATAGGTCAGGACCTCCGGTGTTTCACTCTGGCACTATAGATCAGGACCTTCAGTTTTTCACCCTGGCACTGTAGGTCAGGACCTCCCATGTTTCACCCTGGCACTATAGGTCAGGACCTCCAGTGTTTCACTCTGGCACTATAGGTCAGGTCCTTCAGTTTTTTCCCTGGCACTATAGGTCAGGACCTTCAGTGTTTCACCCAGGCACAAAAGGTCAGGACCTCCAGTGTTTCACTCTGGCACTATAGGTCAGCAACTCCAGTGTTTCATCCTGGCACTATAGGTCATGACCTCCCATGTTTCACTCTGGCACTATACGTCAGGACCTGCCGTGTTTCACTCTGGCACTATATGCCAGGACCCCCGGTGTTTCACCCTGGCACCATAGGTGAGGACCTCCAGCGTTTCACCCCTGCACTATACATCAGGACCTCCAGTGTTTCACCCTGGCACTATTGGTCAGGACCTCCAGTGTTTCACCCTGGCACTATAGGTCAGGACCTACAGTGTGTCACCCTGGTACTAGAGGTCAGGACCTCCCGTGTTTCACTCTGGCACAAGAGTTTAGGAACTCCAGTGTTTCACCCTGGCACTATAGGTTACAACCTCCAGTGTTTCACTCTGGCACTATAGGTCAGGACCTCCAGTGTTTCACCCTGGCACTATAGATCAGGACCTAACTTGTTTCACCCTGGGACTATAGATGAGGACCTCCCGTGTTTTACCCTGGCACTATAGGTCACAACCTCCAGTATTTCACCCCTGTACTATAGGTCAGGACCTCCAGTGTTTCACCCTGGCACTATAGGTCAGGACCTACAGTGTGTCACCCCGGCACTATAGGTCAGGACCTTTCATGTTTCACCCTGGCATTATAGGTCACGACGTCCAGTGTTTCACTCTGGCACTATAGGTCAGGACCTTCAGTTTTTACCCTGGCACTATAGGTCACAACCGCCAGTATTTCACCCCTGTACTATAGGTCAGGACCTCCAGTGTTTCATCCTGGCACTATAGGTCACGACCTCCCGTGTTTCACTCTGGTACTATAGATCAGGACCTGCCGTGTTTCACTCTGGCACTATATGCCAGGACCTCCGGTGTTTCACCCTGGCACAATAGGTGAGGACCTCCAGTGTTTCACCCCTGCACTATACGTCAGGACCTCCAGTGTTTCACCCTGGCACTATAGGTCAGGACCTCCAGTGTTTCACCCTGGCACTATAGGTCAGGACCTACAATGTGTCACCCTGGTACTAGAGGTCAGGACCTCCCGTGTTTCACTCTGGCACAAGAGTTTAGGACCTCCAGTTTTTCACCCTGGCACTATAGGTCAAGACCTCCAGTGTTTCAACCTGGCACTATAGGTCAGGATCTCCAGTGTTTCACTCTGGTACTATAGGTCAGGATCTTCAGTTTATCACCCTGGCACTATAGGTCTGGACCTCCCGTGTTTCACCCTGGCACTATAGATCAGGACCTCCAATTGTTCACTCTGGATCTATAGGTCAGGACCTCCAGTGTTTCACCCTGGCAGTATAGGTCACGACCAACAGTGTTTCACTCTGGCACTATAGGTCATGACCTTTAGTGTGTCACCCCAGCACTATAGATCAGGACCTCCCGTGTTTCACCCTGGCACTATAGGTCAGGACCTGCAGTGTTTCACTCTGGCACTATAGGTCAGGACCTTCAGTTTTTCACCCTGGCACTATAGGTCAGGACCTTCAGTGTTTCAACCAGGCACTTTAGGTCAGGACCTCCAGTGTTTCACTCTGGCACTATAAGTCAGGACCTACAGTGTGACACCCTGGCACTGTAGGTCTGGACCTCCCGTGTTTCACTCTGGCACTATATGTCAGGACCTCCGGTGTTTCACTCTGGCACTATAGGTCAGGACCTCCAGTGTTTCACCCTGGTACTAGAGGTCAGGACCTCCAGTGTTTCACCCTGGTACAATAGGACAGGACCTCCGGCGTTTCACCCTGGCACTATAGGTCAAGACCTCCCGTGTTTTACCCTGGCACTATAGGTCACGACCACCAGTGTTTCGCCCTGACACGTATAGGTCAGGACCTCCAATGCTTCACACCGGCACCATAGGTCAGGACCTCCAGTGTTTCACCCTGGCACTATTAGTCAGGACCTCCAGTGTTTCACCCTGGCACTATAGGTCAGGACCTCCAATGTTTCACTCTGGAACTATAGGTGAGGACCTCCAGTGTTTCACCCTGGCACTATAGGTCACGACCTTCAGTGTTTCACCCTGGCACTATAGGTCAAGACCTCCCTTGTTTCACCCTGGGACTATAAGTGACGACCTCCCGTGTTTTACCCTGGCACTATAGGTCACAACCTCAATTGTTTCACCCTGGCACTATAGGTCAGGATCTCTAGTGTTTCACTCTGGCACTATAGGTCTGGACCTTCAGTTTTTCACCCTGGCACTATAGGTCTGGTCCTCCCGTGTTTCACCCTGGCACTATAAATCAGGACCTCCAATGTATCACTCTGGATCTATAGGTCAGGACCTCCAGTGTTTCACCCTGGCACTATAGGTCACGACCAACAGTGTTTCAATCTGGTACTATAGGTCAGGACCTACAGTGTGTCACCCTGGCACTATAGGTCAGAAACTCCCGTGTTTCAATTGGCACTATAGGTCAGGACCTCCAGTGTTTCACTCTGGCACTATAGGTCAGGACCCTCAGTTTTTCACCCTGGCTCTATAGGTCAGGACCTTCAGTGTTTCACCCATGCACTATAGGTCTGGACCTCCAGTGTTTCACTCTGGCACTATAAGTCAGGACCTACAGTGTGTCACCCTGGCACTATAGCTTAGGACCTCCCGTGTTTCACCCTGGCACTATAGGTCAGGACCTCCAATGTTTCACTCTGGAACTATAGGTGAGGACCTCCAGTGTTTCATTCTGGCACTATAGGTTATGACCTCCCGTGTTTCACCCTGGCACTATAGGTCAGGACCTCCAGTGTTTCGCCCTGGCACTATAGGTCACGACCAACAGTGTTTCACTCTGGCACTATAAGTCAGGACCTCCCTGTTTCACCCAGGCATTATAGGTAACGACCTCCAGTTTTTCACCCTTGCACTATAAGTCAATAACCTCCAGAGTTTCACCCTGGCACTATAGGTCAGGACCTCCAGTGTTTCACCCTGGCACTATAGATCAGGACCTCCAGTGTTTCACTCTGGCACTATAGGTCAGGACCTTTCAGTTTTTCACCCTGGCACTATTGGTCAGGACCTTCAGTGTTTCAACCAGGCACTATAGGTCACAACCTCCAGTATTTCACCCCTGCACAATAGGTCACGACCTACAGCGTGTCACCCTGGCACTATAGGTCAAAACCTCCAGTGTTTCACTCTGGCACAATAGGTCAGGACCTTCAGTTTTTCACCCTGGCACTATACGTCAGGACCTTCAGAGTTTCACCCAGGCACCATAGGTCAGGACCTCCAGTGTTTCACTCTGGCACTATAAGTCAGGAACTCCAGTGTTTCATACTGGCACTATAGGTTATGACCTCCCGTGTTTCACCCTGGCACTATAGGTCAGGACTTCCAGTGTTTCGCCCTGGCACTATAGGTTACGACCAACAGTATTTCACTCTGGCACTATAAGTCAGGACCTCCCTGTTTTACCCAGGCATTATAGGTAACGACATTCCAGTGTTTCACCCTGGCACTATAGGTGAGGACCTCTAGTGTTTCACCCTGGCACTATAGGTCAGGACCTCCAGTGTTTCACTCTGGCACTATAGGTCAGGACCTCCGGTGTTTCACTCTGGCACTATAGGTCAGGATCTCCAGTGTTTCTTCCTGGTACTAGAGGTCAGGACCTCCAGTGTTTCACCCTGGTGCTATAGGTTAGGACCTCCAGTGTTTCACACTAGCACTATAGGTCAGCACCTCCAGTGTTTCACACTGGCACCATAGGTCAGGACCTCCAGTGTTTCACCCTGGTACTAAAGTTACGACCTCCAGTGTTTCACACTGGCACTCTTGGTCAGGACCTCCAGTGTTTCACCCCTGCATTATAGGTCAGGACCTCCAGTGTTTCACCCTGGCACTATAGGTCAGGACCTACAGTGTTTCACCCTGGTACTAGAAGTCAGGAACCTCTCGTGTTTCACTCTGGCACTAGAGGTTAGGACCTCCTGTGTTTCACCCTGGCACTATAAGTCAGGACCTCCAATGCTTCACTCCGGCACCATAGGTCAAGACCTCCAGTGTTTCACCCTGGCACTAAAAGTCAGGACCTCCAGTGTTTCAGCCTGGCACTATAGGTCAGGACCTCCTTGTTCACCCTAGGACTATAGGTGAGACATCCCGTCATTTTTCCTGGCACTATAGGTCCCAACCTCCAATGTTTCACCCTGGCGCATGGTCATACCTCCAGTGTTTTATCCTGGCACTATGGGTCACGACCTCCAGTGTTTCACTCTGGCATATAAGTCAGGACCTTCAGTGTTTCACCCACCAACACTTTATAGGTCAGGACCTCCCGTGTTCACCCAGGCACTGTGGTCCAGGACCTCGATCTACCCTGGCACTATAGGTCACCACAACCTCCAGTGTTTCACCCTGGGACTATAGATGAGGACCTCCCGCGTTTCACTCTAGCACTAGAGGTTAGGACCTCCAGTGTTTCACACTGGCACTATAGGTCAGGACCTCCAGTGTTTCACACTGGCACCATAGGTCTGGACTTCCAGTGTTTCACCCTGGCACTATAGGTCAGGACCTCCAGTGTTTCACCCTGGCTCTAGAGGTCAGGACCACCAGTGTTTCACCCTGGTACTAGAGGTCAGGACCTCCCGTGTTTCACTCTGGCATTAGAAGTCAGGACCTCCAGTGTTTCACCCTGGCACTAGAGGTCAGGACCTCCAGTGTTTCACCCTGGCACTATAGGTCAGGACCTCCCTTGTTTCACCCTGGGACTATAAGTGAGGACCTCCCGTGTTTCACCCTGGCATTATAGGTCACGACGTCCAGTGTTCCACTGTGGCATTATAGGTAACGACCTCCAGTGTATACCCTGGCACTATAGGTCAGGACCACCAGTGTTTCACTCTGGCACTATAGGTCAGGAACTCCAGTGTTTCATCCTGGCACTATAGGTCAGGATCTCCAGTGTTTCAACCTGGTATTAGAGGTCAGGACCTCCAGTGTTTCACCCTGGTACTATAGGTCAGGACCTCCAGTGTTTCACACTAGCACTATAGGTCAGCACCTCCAGTGTTTCACACTTGCACCATAGGTCAGGACCTCCAGTGTTTCACCCTGGTACTAGAGGTCACGACCTCCAGTGTTTCACACTAGCACCGTTGGTCAGGACCTCCAGTGTTTCACCCCTGCATTATAGGTCAGGACCTCCAGTGTTTCACCCTGGCACTATAGGTCAGGACCTACAGTGTTTCACCCTGGTACTAGAAGTCAGGACCTCTCGTGTTTCACTCTGGCACTAGAGGTTAGGACCTCCTCTGTTTCACCTTGGCACTATAGGTCAGGACCTTCAGTGTTTCACCCAGGCACTATAGGTCAGGACTTCCAGTGTTTCACTCTGGCACTATAGGTCACGTCTTCCAGTTTTTCACCTTGGCACTATAGGTCAGGACCTCCCTTGTTTCACCCTGGGACTATAGGTGAGGACATCCAGTGTTTTTCCCTGGCACAATAGGTCCCAACCTCCAGTGTTTCACCCTGGCACTATAGGTCAGGACCTCCAGTGTTTTATCCTGGCACTATAGGTCACGACCTCCAGTGTTTCACTCTGGCACTATAAGTCAGGACCTTCAGAGTTTCACCCTGGCATTATAGGTCAGGACCTCCCGTGTTTCACCCAGGCACTGTAGGTCAGGACCTCCAGTGTTTTACCCTGGCACTATAGGTCACAACCTCCAGTGTTTCACCCTGGCACTATAGATCAGGACCTCCAGTGTTTTATCCTGGCACTATAGGTCACGACCTCCAGTGTTTCACTCTGGCACTATAAGTCAGGACCTTCAGTGTTTCACCCTGGCACCATAGGTCAGGACCTCCCGTGTTTCACCCAGGCACTGTAGGTCAGGACCTCCAGTGTTTCACTCTTGCACAATAGGTCAGGACCTTCAGTGTTTCACCCTGTCACTATAGGTCAGGACCTTCAGTGTTTCACCCAGACAGTATAGGTCAGGACCTCCAGTGTTTCACTCTGGCACTATAGGTCAGAAACTCCAGTGTGTCATTCTGGCACTATAGGTCACGACCTCCCGTGTTTCACCCAGGCACTATAGGTCAGGACCTCTAGTGTCACCCTGGTACTAGAGGTCAGGACCTCCCATGTTTCACTCTGGCTCTATAGGTCAGGACCTCCAGTTTTTCACTCTGGCACTATAGGTCAGGACCTCCGGTGTTTCCCTCTGGCACTATAGGTCAGGACCTCCAGTGTTTCACACTGGCACCATAGGTCAGGCCTCCAGTGTTTCACCCTGGTACTAGAGGTCACGACATCCAATGTTTCACACTGGCACCATTGGTCAGGACCTCCAGTGTTTCACCCCTGCATTATAGGACAGGACCTCCAGTGTTTCACCCTGGCACAATAGGTCAGGACCTACAGTGTTTCAACCTGGTACTAGAGGTCAGGACCTCCAGTGTTTCACCCTGGTACTATAGGTCAGGACCTCCAGTGTTTCACATCGGCACTATAGATCAGGACCTCCAGTGTTTCACACTGGCACCATAGGTCAGGCCTCCAGTGTTTCACCCTGGTACTAGAGGTCACGACATCCAATGTTTCACACTGGCACCATTGGTCAGGACCTCCAGTGCTTCACCACTGCATTATAGGTCAGGACCTCCAGTGTTTCACGCTGGCACAATAGGTCAGGACCTACAGTGTTTCGCCCTGGTACTAGAGGTCAGGACCTCTCGTGTTTCACTCTGGCACTAGAGGTTAGGACCTCCTGTGCTTCACCTTGGCACTATAGGTCAGGACCTTCAGTGTTTCACCCAGGCACTATAGGTCAGGACTTCCAGTGTTTCACTCTGGCACTATAGGTCACGGCACTATAGGTCAGGACCTCCCGTGTTTCACCCTGGCACTATAGGTCACGACCTCCCGTGTTTCACCCTGTCACTACAGGTCAGGACCTCCAGTGTTTCACCCTGGTACTAGAGGTCAGAACCTTCCATGTTTCACCCTGGCATTATAGGTCAGGACCTCCCGTGTTTTACCCTGGCACTATAGGTCACGACCACCAGTGTTTCGCCCTGGCACGTATAGGTCAGGACCTCCAGTGTTTCACCCTGGCACTATAGGTCACAACCTCCAGTGTTTCACCCTGGCACGTTTAGGTCAGGACCTCCAGTGTTTCACCTTGGCACTATAGGTCACAACCTCCAGTGTTTCACCCTGGCACTATAGGTCAGGACCTCCAGTGTTTCACCATGGCACTATAGGTCAGGACCTACAGTGTGTCACCCTGGCACTATAGGTCAGAACCTCCCGTGTTTCACCCTGTCACTATAGGTCACGACCAACAGTGTTTCACTCTGGCACTATAAGTCAGGACCTCCCTTTTTCACCCAGGCATTATAGGTCAGGACTTCCAGTGTTCCACCCTGGCACTATTGGTCATTACCTCCCGTGTTTTACCCTGGCACAGTAGGTCAAGACCACCAGTGTTTCACACTGGCACTATAGGACAAAACCTCCAATGTTTCACACTGGCACTATAGTTCAGGACCTCCAGTGATTCACTCTGGCACTATAGATCAGGACCTTCAGTTTTTCACGCTGGCACTCTCGGTCAGGACCTCCAGTGTTTCACTCTGGCACTATAAGTCAGGAACTCCAGTGTTTCATCCTGGCACTATAGGTCACGACCTCCGTTTTTCAGCCAGGCACTATAGGTCAGGACCTCCAGTGTTTCGCCTGGCACTATAGGTCACGACTTCCAGTGTTTCACCTGGCACTATAGGTAACGACCTCCAGTGTTTCACCCTGGTGCTAGAGGTCAGGACCTTCCGTGTTTCACTCTGGCACTATAGGTCAGGACCTCCCGTGTTTCACTCTGGCACTATAGGTCAGGACCTCGGGTGTTTCACTCTGGCACTATAGGTCAGGACCTCCAGTGTTTCACCCTGGCACTAGAGGTCAGGATCCTCCAGTGTTTCATCCTGGTACTGTAGATCAGCACCTCCAGTGTTTCACCCTGGCACTACAGGTCAGGACCTCCAGTGTTTCACACTGGCACCATATGTCAGGACCACCAGTGTTTCACCCTTGTACTAGAGGTCAGGACCTCAAGTGTTTCACCCTGGTACTCTAGGTCAGGAAGACCGGTGTTTCACCCTGGCACTACAGGTCAAGACCTACAGTGTTTCACACTGGCACCATAGGTCAGGACCTCCAGAGTTTCTCCCCTGCACTATAGGTCAGGACCTCCCGTTTTACCCTGGCACTATAGGTCACGACCACCAGTGTTTCACCCTGGCACTATAGGTCAGGACCTCCAATGTTTCACACCGGCACCATAGGTCAGGAACTCAGTGTTTCACCCTGGCACTATAGGTCAGGACCTCCAGTGTTTCACCCTGGCACTATAGGTCAGACCTCCATGTTTCACTCTGGAACTATAGGTCAGGACCTCCAGTGTTTCACCCTGGCACTATAGGTCAGGACCTCCAGTGTTTCACCCTGGCACTATAGGTCAGGACCTCCCTTGTTTCACCCTGGGACTATAGGTCAGGACCTCCCAAATTTTACCCTGGCAATATAGGTGAGTAACTCCAGTGTTTCATCTTGGCACTATAGGTCAGGACCTCCAGTGTTTCACTCTGGCACTATAGGTGAGGAACTCCAGTGTTTCATCCTGGCACTATAGGTCAGGACCTCCAGTGTTCCACTCTGGCACTATAGGTCACGACCTCCCGTGTTTTACCCTGGCCCCCCTAGGTCAGGACCTCCCGTGTTTCACTCTGGCACCATATATCTGGACCTCCGGTGTTTCACCCTGGCACTACAGGTCAGGACCTCGAGTGTTTCACACTGGCACCATATGTCAGGACCTCCAGTGTTTCACCCTGGCACTATAGTTCAGGACCTCCAATGTTTCACTCTGGAACTATAGGTCAGGACCTAAAGTGTTTCACCCTGGCACTATAGGTCAGGACCTCCAGTGTTTCACCCTGGCACTATAGGTCAGGACCTCCCTTGTTTCACCCTGGGACTATAGGTCAGGACCTCCCATGTTTTACCCTGGCAATAT
Organism: Homarus americanus; assembly: GCF_018991925.1. Classification (NCBI taxonomy): domain Eukaryota; kingdom Metazoa; phylum Arthropoda; class Malacostraca; order Decapoda; family Nephropidae; genus Homarus; species Homarus americanus. The sequence goes on from NW_024756100.1 coordinate 13,168, forward strand.
AGGTGAGGAACTCCAGTGTTTCATCCTGGCACTAAAGGTCAGGACCTCCAGTGTTTCACTCTGGCACTATAGGTGAGGAACTCCAGTGTTTCATCCTGGCACTATAGGTCAGGACCTCTCGCGTTTCACCCTGGCATTATAGGTCACGACATCCAGTGTTCAACTCTGGCACTATAGGTCACGACCTCCCGTGTTTTACCATGGCACTATAGGTCAGGACCTCCCGTGTTTCACTCTGGCACCATATGTCAGGACCTCCGGTGTTTCAGCCTGGCACTACAGGTCAGGACCTCCATTGTTTCACACTGCACCATAGGTCAGGACCTCCAGTGTTTCACCCTGGTACTAGAAGTCAGAACCTCCAGTGTTTCACCCTGGTACTATAGGTCAGGATCTGCAGTGTTTCATCCTGGCACTATTGGTCAGGACCTCCGGTGTTTCACCCTGGCACTACAGGTCAGGACCTCCAATGTTTCACACTGGCACCATAGGTCAAGACCTCACATGTTTCACTCTGGCACTAGAGTTTAGGACCTCCAATGTTTCACTCTGGAACTATAGGTCAGGACCTCCAGTGCTTCACCCTGGCACTATAGGTCAGGACCTACAGTGTTTCACCCTGGCACTATAGGTCACGACCTCCCTTGTTTCACCCTGGGACTATAGGTGAGGACCTCCCGTGTTTTACCCTGGCAATATAGGTGAGGAACTCCAGTGTTCCATCCTGGCACTATAGGTCAGGACCTCAAGTGTTTCACTCTGGCACTATAGGTGAGGGACTCTAGTGTTTCATCCTGGCACTATACGTCAGGACCTCTCGCGTTTCACCCTGGCATTATAGGTCCCGACGTCCAGTGTTCCACTCTGGCACTATAGGTCACGACCACCAGTGTTTCACCCTGGCACTATAGGTCAGGACCTCCAATGTTTCACACCGGCACCATAGTCAGGAACTCCAGTGTTTCACCCTGGCACTGTAGTTCAGGACCTCCAGTGTTTCACCCTGGCACTATAGGTCAGGACCTCCAATGTTTCACTCTGGAACTATAGGTCAGGACCTCCCGTGTTTCACCCTGGCACTATAGGTCAGGACCTCCAGTGTTTCACCCTGGCACTATAGGTCAGGACCTCCCTTGTTTCACCCTGGGACTATAGGTCAGGACCTCCCATGTTTTACCCTGGCAATATAGGTGAGGAACTCCAGTGTTTTATCCTGGCACTATAGGTCAGGACCTCCAGTGTTTCACTCTGGCACTATAGGTGAGGAACTCCAGTGTTTCATCCTGGCACTAAAGGGCAGGACCTCTCTCGTTTCACCCTGGCATTATAGGTCACGACGTCCTGTGTTCCACTCTGACACTATAGGTCACGACCTCCCGTGTTTTACCCTGGCACTATAGGTCAGGACCTCCCGTGTTTACCTCTGGCACCATATGTCAGGACCTCCGGTGTTTCACCCTGGCACTACAGGTCAGGCACCCCACCCTGGCATTATAGGTCACACGTCCAGTGTTCCACTCTGGCATTATAGGTAACGACCTCCAGTGTAGAGACAGATCCACCAGTGTTTCACCCTGGCACTATAGGTCAGGACCTCTAGTGTTTCACCCTGGCACTATAGGTCAGCACCTCCAATGTTTCACTCTGGAACTATAAGTCAGCACCTCCAATGTTTCACTTTGGAACTATAAGTCAGGACCTCCAGTGTTTCACTCTGGCAATATAGGTCACGACCACCAGTGTTTCACCCTGGCACTATAGGTCAGGACCTCCCTTGTTTCACCCTGGGACTATAGGTGAGGACCTCCCGTGTTTTACCCTGGCAATATAGGTCACAACCTCCAGTATTTCACCCCTGCACTATAGGTCAGGACCTCCAGTGTTTCACCCTCGCACTATAGGTCACAACCTACAGTGTGTCACCCTGGCACTATAGGTCAGGACCTCCAGTGTTTCACTCTGGCACTATAAGTCAGGACATTCAGTTTTTCACCCTAGCACTATAGGTCAGGAACTTCAGTGTTTCACCCAGACACTATAGGTCAGGACCTCAGGTGTTTCACTGTGGCACTATAAGTCAGGAACTCCAGTGTTTCATCCTGGCACTATAGGTTATGACCTCCCGTGTTTCACCCTGGCACTATAAGTCAGGACCTCCCTGTTTCACCCAGGCATTTATAGGTCACGATCTCCAGTGTTGCACTCTGGCACTATAGGTAACGACTTCCAGTGTTTCACCCTGGCACTATAGGTCAGGACCTCTAGTGTTTCACCCTGACACTATAGGTCAGGACCTCCCGTGTTTTACCCTGGCAATATAAGTCACAACCTCCAGTATTTCACCCCTGCACTATAGGTCAGGACCTTCAGTGTTTCACCCTCGCACTATAGGTCACGACCTACAGTGTGTCACCCTGGCACTATAGGTCAGGACCTCCAGTGTTTCACTCTGGCACTATAAGTCAGGACATTCAGTTTTTCACCCTAGCACTATAGGTCAGGACCTTCAGTGTTTCACCCAGACACTATAGGTCAGGACCCCAGGTGTTTCACTGTGGCACTATAAGTCAGGAACTCCAGTGTTTCATCCTGGCACTATAGGTTATAACCTCCCGTGTTTCACCCTGGCACTATAAGTCAGGACCTCCCTGTTTCACCCAGGCATTTATAGGTCACGATCTCCAGTGTTGCACTCTGGCACTATAGGTAACGACTTCCAGTGTTTCACCCTGGCACTATAGGTCAGGACCTCTAGTGTTTCACCCTGACACTATAGGTCAGGACCTCCAGTGTTTGACCCTGGCACTATAGATCAGGACCTCCAATGTTTCACTCTGGATCTATAGGTCAGGACATCCAGTGTTTCACCCTGGCCGTATAGGTCACGACCTCCAGCGTTTCACCCTGGCACTATAGGTCAGGACCTCCCTTGTTTCACCCTGGGACTATAGGTGAGGATCTCCCGTGTTTTACCCTGGCACTATAGGTCACAACCTCCAGTGTTTCACCCAGGCACTATAGGTCACGACCTTCAGTGTTTCACTCTGACACTATAAGTCAGGACCTTCAGTGTTTCACCCTGGCACTATAGGTCAGGACCTCCCGTGTTTCACCTTGGCACTGTAGGTCAGGACTTCCAGTGTTTCACTCTGGCACTATAGGTCAGGACCTTCAGTGTTTCACCCTGGCACTATAGGTCAGGACCTTCAGTGTTTCACCCAGGCAGTATAGGTCAGGACCTCCAGTGTTTCACTCTGGCACTATAGGTCAGGAACTCCACTGTTTCATCCTGGCACTATACGTCACGACCTCCCGAATTTCACCCTGGCACGATAGGTCAGAAACCTTCAGTGTTTCACCCAGGCAGTATAGGTCAGGACCTCCAGTGTTTCACCCTGGCACTATAGGTCAGGACCTCCAATGTTTCACTCTGGCACTATAGGTCAGGACCTCCAGTGTTTCACACTGGCATTATAGGTCAGGAAATCCAGTGTTTCACCCTGGTACAATAGGTCAGGACCTCCAGTGTTTCACCCTGGACCAATAGGTCAGAACCTCCAGTGTGTCACCCAGGCCCTATAGGTCAGGACCTCCAGTGTTTCACCCTGGCACTATAGGTCAGGACCTCCAGTGTTTTCACCTGGCACTGTAATGAACTTCAGAGGTTCACCCTGGTACCAGGATTTGTAAACTACTCTGGGAACTGAAAGGTCAAGAATTCTCCAATGTTTCACTTGACACTTTATAGGTAACGACCTCCAGTGTTTCTACCTATACACCATAGGTATAGTAACTCCACGGTTCACCCCTGGGACTAGTGGTGAGACTCCAGGCTTCTGTGTCCGGCACCAGGGCTCACAACTCCAGTGTTTCACCCTGGCAAGAGAATAAACCCAGTGTTTCATCCTGGCACTACAGGTGGTCATCATGACCTCCTGTTTCACCCCAAGCACTAGAATGACTGTCCTGTGTTCACTCTGGCATCTATAGGTCATGACCTCAGTGCCCTGCACTATAGCTCAGGACCCCACTGCCGCACTGCACTATAGCAGGTCAGGATCTCGAGTAAGCTTCACCCTGGTACTTGGCAGTGACCACCAGTGTTTCACCCTGCACTATAAGTCAGGTCCTCCAGTGCTTCACCCCTGGCACTATATGTCAGGACCTCCAGGTTTCACTCTAAAACCGGTAGTATATAACTCTAGTACCACTTGCCAAAACAGATCTCCAGCCCAATCTATGCACCACATAGGCACTCACTGCTTCATCAGCACTGGAATGTAATCATGCTTTTGTCTGCAAGCACTATAGGTATGAATCTCCAGTGTTTCACCCTGGCACTATAGGTCACGACGTCCAGTGTTCCACTTTGGCACTATAGGTAACATTCCGTGCTACCCTGGCACTGTTACAGGTCAGAATTCCAGTGCTTCCACCCGGCATCTAGAGAGGCAGGAACTCCAGTAGTTTCATGTTGGCAAAATTAAAGGTCACATGACCTCTCCAGTGTTTTACCCTGGTACTTCAGAGGTCAGACCTCCATTTTTTTCACACTAAACAGGGCTTGATCCTCATTATAGGTAACGACCTCCAGTGTTTACCTCCCAATATAGGTCAGACTGCAGTTTCCACCCCACTATAGGTCAGACCTCCTCCTTTCACCCTGGGACTATAGGTAGGTGAGACCTCCCTGTGTTTTACCCCTGGCACTACAGGTCACAACCTCCAGTCTTTCACCAGAACTAGGTCAGAAACCTTCATGCTCAACGCCTGGCAATTACAGGTCCTGACCTTCAGTGCTTCACCCAGGCACCATAGTTGAGACCTCCAGTGTTTCATGTTGGCACCATAGCTGCTGGATCAGCAGTTTCACCCTGGTACTAGAGGTCAGACCTCCAGTGCTTCACACTCGGCACTATAGGCTCAGCCTCCAGTGTCACCCTGTACCAGAGGTCAGGACCAGTGTTCACCCTGGGTACTGGAGGCAAGTGTCAGACCTCCCAGCGATTCACACCTGGCACTATAAGACAGGACCTCCAGTGTTTCACCCTAGTCTGACCCAAAGTGTTTCACATCGCACCATAGGTCAAGACCTTTCAGTGCCTACTCTAAGTGCGAGGGTCATGACCTCCAGTGTAGCAGTCCTGGCATGGCAGGTCAGGCCTCGCGTGTTTCTCCTGGCACGTAGGTCAGGACCTCCCAGTGTTTCACCCAGCACTACAGGTCAGGACCTCCAGTGTTTCATTCTCAGTACCATAGGTCAGATCTCCACCAGAATAGGAATTCCAGTGTTTACATTGCACTGCAGGTCAGGGGAAATCCAGTGTTTTCCACCTTAGCATCACAGAACAGACTTCCAGAAAAGCCACCTGGCCCTATAGGTCACAATTTCAGTGTACCCCAGCACTATAGGTCACTTCCACTGTTTCAATCAGAAAGCAATGACAGGTCAGGACTGCACTGCATCAGGAGGCTGGACCTCTGGGAACTATAGGTCAAGACTTCAAACAAATGTTTCAATTTCTGGAACTATAGGTAACGAGGTTTCTATAGGGTTTCACCTCAAGACGATAGGTCGCAGGATCTCCTTGTTTCTGCCCCAGACTATAGGTGAGGACCTCCTGTGTTTTACCCTGGCAATTATAGGCAACTGCACACCCTGGCACTAGGATCAGAACTCAATTCCACCAGGAAATGTACCTTCAGCCACCACTGTACCAGACCTCCAGTGTTTAATCTGCACTATAAGTCATGAACCCAGGTCGCCCTGGCACTAGGTCACATGACCTTCCAAGCCATCCCCTACTATAGGTCAGCACGTAGTAAGCTCACCCGGCAATTATAGGTCACGACCTCCAGTGTTTCAATACTATGGCACTATAAGTCAGAACTCCCAGTCAGGTCCTTTGTGCATCATAGGTCATGACTCTCGCACTATAGGTAATGGCACCTCCAGTGTTTACCTCCTGGCACTACAGGTCAGGACCTCCGGCTGATGCACGCTGGAGACTATAGGTGAGGACCTCCTGTGTTTTAATTCTGCACTAGAGGTCACAACCTCCAGTGTTTCACTCTGGCACTATAGGTACCCAAGCACTATGGTCAGAACCACAGTGTGCCCTGCACAATAGGCAAGGACCTCAATGTTTCCTCTGGCACTATAGGCCAGGACATCCAGTGTTTCACACTGGCACTACTCGTCAGGAAATCAGTGTTTCCACTCTGGTACTATTGGTCAGGACCTCCAGTGTTTCCTCTGGCCCCATAGGTCCAGGACCTCAGTGTTTCACCCTGGCACTATAGGTCAGGATCTCCAGTGTTTTACCCTGGCACTGGTCAGGATCTCAGTGTTTCACCCTAGCACTATAGGTCAGGACATCCAGTGTTTCACCCTGGCACTATAGGTCAGGACCTCCAGTGTTCCATCGTGGGACTATAGGTCAGGACCTCCAGTGGTCCATCGTGGCACTATAGGTCAGGACCTCCAATGTTTCCCCCTGCACTATAGGTCAGGACCTCCAGTGGTTCACCCTGGCACTATAGGTCAGGACCTTCAGTGTTTTACCCAGGCACTATAGGTAAGGACCTTCAGTGTTTCACTCTGGCACTATAGGTCAGGTCCTCCAGTGTTTCACCCTGACACTATAGGTCAGGACCTCCAGTGTTTCACCCTGGCACTGTAGGTCATGACCTCCAGTGTTTCACCCTGACACTATAGGTGAGGACATCCCTTGTTTCACCCTGGGACTATAGGTGAGGACCTCCCGTGTTTTTCCCTGGCACAATAGGTCACAACCTCCAGTATTTCACCCCTGCACTATAGGTCAGTACCTCCAGTGTTTCACCCTGGCACTATTGGTCAGAACCTACAGTGTGTCACCCTGGCACTATAGGTAAGGACCTCCCGTGTTTCACCCTGGCACTATAGGTCACAACCTCCAGTATTTCACCCCTGCACTATAGGTCAGGACTTCCAGTGTTTCACTCTGGCACTATAAGTCAGGACCTCCCGTGTTTCACCCTGGCATTATAGGTCACGACCTCCAGTGTTCCACTCTGGCACTATAGGTAACGACCTCCAGTGTTTCACTCTGGCACTATAAGTCAGGACCTCCCGTGTTTCACCCTGGCATTATAGGTAACGACCTCCAGTGTTTACCCTGGCACTATAGGTCAGGACCACCAGTGTTTCACTCTGGCACTATAGGTCAGGAACTCCAGTGTTTCATCCTGGCACTATAGGTCACGACCTCCCGCCTTTGACCCTGGCACTAGAGGTCAGGACCTCCAGTGTTTCACATTGGCACTGGAGATCAGAACCTCCAGTGTTTCACCATGGCACTATAGGTCAGGAATTCCAATATTTCACTCTGTAACTATAGGCAGGACCTCCAGTGATTCACCCTGGAACTGTAGGTCATGACCTCCAGTGTTTCACCCTGGCATTATAGGTCAGGACCTCCCGTATTTCACCCTGCCACTATAGGTCAGGACCTCCCGTGTTTTACCCTAGCACTATAGGTCAGGACCTCCAATGTTTCACTCTGGCACTATAGGCCAGGACATCCAGTGTTTCACACTGGCACTATAGGTCAGGAAATCCAGTGTTTCACTCTGGTACTATTGGTCAGGACCTCCAGTGTTTCACTCTGGCCCCATAGGTCAGGACCTCCAGTGTTTCACCCTGGCACTATAGGTCAGGATCTCCAGTGTTTCACCTTGGCACTATTGGTCAGGATCTCCAGTGTTTCACCCTAGCACTATAGGTCAGGACATCCAGTGTTTCACCCGGGCACTATAGGTCAGGACCTCCAGTGTATCACTCTGGAACTATAGGTCAAGACCTCCAATGTTTCACTCTGGCACTATAGGTAACGACCTCCAGTGTTTCACCCTGGCACTATAGGACAGGACCTCTAGTGCTTCAGCCTTACACTATAGGTCAGGACCTCCAGTCTTTCACCCTGGCACTATAACACAGGACCACCCGTGATTTCACCCTAACACTATAGGTCACGACCTCCAGTGTTCCACCCTGGCACTATAGGTCATTACCTTCAATGTTTCCCCGTGCACTATAGGTCAGGACCTCCAGTGGTTCACCCTGGCACTATAGGTCAGGACCTTCAGTGTTTTACCCAGGCACTAGAGGTCAGGACCTTCAGTGTTTCACTCTGGAACTATAGGTCCGGACCTCCAGTGTTTCACCCTGGCACTATAGGTCAGGACCTCCAGTGTTTCACCTTGGCACTGTAGGTCACGACCTCCAGTGTTTCACCCTGGCACTATAGGTGAGGACATCCCTTGTTTCACCCTGGGACTATAGGTGAGGACCTCCCGTGTTTTTCCCTGACACAATAGGTCACAACCTCCAGTATTTCACCCCTGCACTATAGGTCAGGACCTCCAGTGTTTCACCCTGGCACTATAGGTCAGGACCTACAGTGTGTCACCCGGGCACTATAGGTAAGGACCTCCCGTGTTTCACCCTGGCACTATAGGTCAAAACCTCCAGTATTTCACCCCTGCACTATAGGTCAGGACCTCCAGTGTTTCACCCTGGCACTATAGGTCACGACCTCCAGTGTTTCACTCTGGCACTATAAGTCAGGACCTCCCGTGTTTCACCCTGGCATTTTAGGTCACGACCTCCAGTGTTCCACTCTGGCACTATAGGTAACGACCTCCAGTGTTTCACTCTGGCACTATAAGTCAGGACCTCCCGTATTTCACCCTGGCATTATAGGTAACGACCTCCAGTGTTTTCCCTGGCACTATAGGTGAGGACCACCAGTGTTTCACTCTGGCACTATAGGTCAGGAACTCCAGTGTTTCATCCTGGCACTATAGGTCACGACCTCCCGTGTTTGACCCTGGCACTAGAGGTCAGGACCTCCAGTGTTTCACATTGGCACTGGAGATCAGAACATCCAGTGTTTCACCATGGCACTATAGGTCAGGAATTCCAATATTTCACTCTGTAACTATAGGCAGGACCTCCAGTGATTCACCCTGGAACTGTAGGTCACGACCTCCAGTGTTTCACCCTGGCATTATAGGTCAGGACCTCCCGTATTTCACCCTGCCACTATAGGTCAGGACCTCCCGTGTTTTACCCTGGCACTATAGGTCACGACCTCCAGTGTTTCACCCTGGCACTATAGGACAGGACCTCCAATGTTTCACACCGGCACCATAGGTCTGGACCTCCAGTGTTTCACCCTGGCACTATAGGTCAGGACCTCCAGTATTTCACCCTGGCACTATAGGTCACGACCTCCAATGTTTCACTCTGGCAGTATAGGTCAGGACCTCCAGTCTCTCACACTGGCACTATAGGTTAGGAAATCCAGTGTTTCACCCTGGCACTATACGTCAGGACCTCCAGTGTTTCACCTTGGCACTATAGGTCAAGACCTCCAATGTTTCACTCTGGCAGTATAGGTCAGGACCTCCAGTGTTTCACCCTGTCCCTATAGGTCAGGACCTCCAGTGTTTCACCCTGGCACTATAGGGCAGGACCTCCGGTGTTTCACCCTGGCACTATAGGTCAGGACCTCCAGCTGCCACCCGGCAAGCACTATAGGTCAAGACCTCCAGTGTACCGCTCTGGAACTATAGGTCAAGACCTCCAATGTTTCACCCTGGCACTATAGGACAGGACCTT
>NW_024756101.1:0-23321 GCF_018991925.1 Homarus americanus
ACCATCTGTTACCCTGTGAAGAATATTTATTTTTTTTATTAACTGAAGATATTTGTTTTAGCTCATAAAATTCATACAAATTACCCGGTCAGAATATAATTTACATTGCTGGAATTCTTATAATTTGATGATCATTTTGAAAATAAACATCATAGATTTTGCATTAGACATACAAATTTTAGATAAAATGTTTACTCTGAGAAAATATTTTCTCTTTTGTGCAAAATATATGACATTTATATTCAAAATATTCCTGGTCTTACAAGGAATCCAGCAATGTCAATTATATTATCCTAACTTTAATCTGAGGTATTATTTAATACAAAATGTTATAATTTAGTTTTTTCACCCAACCTTCTGTTGAAGGGAGGATTGGTGGGGGGTGGGGGGTGGTGGGGGGGAGGGTTGGGACTGACCGCGCGGTTAGAAGAGGGGGGGAGGCAAGGTGGGGTACTTTGATTGACAGATAGTGTTGTGAAGAATATTTTTATTTTTTATTAACTGAAGATATTTGTTTTAGCTCATAAAATTCATACAAATTACCCGGCCAGAATATAATTTACATTGCTGGAATTCTTACAATTTGGTGATCATTTTGAATATAAACATCATATATTTTGCATTAGACATACAAATTTTAGATAAAATGTTTACTCTGAGTAAACATGTTATCTTTTGTGCAAAAATATGACATTTATATTCAAAATATTCCTGGTCTTACAAGGAATCCAGCAATGTCAATTGTATTATCCTAACTTTAGTTTGAGGTATTATTAAAATTTAGTGGTTTTCCCCAAAAAATTTCTCAGACAGGGAAGAGTCAGCAGTGTAGTGTGAGAAGAGGGGGAGGGAGTTGAGTCCATTATTTGAATGGACATTAACTTGGCGACTGTATTTCTCTATTTCTCTTAAGTATTAATTGTGTGCATGTACCATCATAAAATTAAGATGTTATTTTTACTACAACATAGTTATGTGTCGTCAAAAAGTGGAGTTTGGGGGTCGGGCCGGTTTCTATTGGAATTAATCCCATATGTTCTGTTGTTCACTTAATGCGGTTTTCACTTAACACAGTACCCTCTGGGTTTTATTGACCGCATTAAGTGGGGTACAACTGTACAGTAGGGAGTGACAGTTTGGCAAAAGTTTTCAAAATCAAGTGGCTTGGGTTGGATTATTTGTCTATCGGCCACGCTGGTTCCGAATATGTTTGAATCTTTAACATCAGTGCATTAGAAGGTTTGTGGATACTTTTCGGTTTGACATAAAAAAAAACAAGAATAATGGTAGACATTCTTTATTATTGGCATGTATGCTTCAATTTATCAGCAGCACACTAGCACAGTTGGCACACTAACATTGGCTGTCCCCACAGTGTCCCCTCAGTCCCAGTGTCCCCACAGTCTAGCACTGGTAGTCCTCTTTCTTAGCCCTCCGCTTGTTTCTCTTCCTGGCCTCCAGCTTGTTCCAGGTGACCTGGTCCTGCTGCCAGGCAGAGGTGGCCACGTCTGCCGCCTCCGTGGTGAGCTTCACTCCTCTTTCCACTGCGGTGGTGGTGCAGGGCAGACCTGGCTCACTGTACGGTTCCTCCAGAAATTGCTCCAGTTCCTGGTCACTGTGCTGGAACAGGATGGGAGGGGAGGAGCTGGCCTTCTGCAGATCAACCAACTCTGACAGCTTGGTGGCTGCCAGATTCAGTTGAGGGTTCCTCACTTTCCTCACTGTCTTTCTCTTGTGCCTTTTTTCCTTCTTCCTCAGCTGCTTGATGATGTTTAGGGCCAACTCCCTCTCACTCTTGTCCATGGAGGCCAGCAGTGAGACCAGCACCACCTCGTGCTGGCTGATGTAGCCGTTGAACTGGAGGTATGGAGTAAGCAGCTCCACTTCCTCCAGGGTGCAGTACGTCCTCACCTACACCAGTCACTATCTTGTTCTCATTGATCCTCTCATCTACCATGAGACCTCTGACCTTGAATCCCCTGAACTTTTCTTTTTTCTGTTCTCGTGACCTCTTCCTGACTCTCTCCACTTTCTTCCAGTTAGTCACTTTAGACTTGTCCCCTTCAATTATGATTTTGTCTGCAGCTCTGATGGTGTTTGCGATGTGAGCCACTGCATCATTGGATACCTTGAACCTGTCAGCAGTTTCTCCGATCCTGTCCTCGGCTTCTTTCTCCCTTTTCCTTTTCTCTGATCTTGCTCTCCTGTCGACCATAGCCTTGAACTCATTGTCATTGACATCCTTATAATCACTATCTTCTTCCTGAGCACTGTCATCCACTGCCGACACTTTACACGACATCCTCTCCATCTCCTCCTTACTCTTTGACCTCATCTTCTCAGTTTTCCTCTCTTCCTCAGCCCTTTTCTTTGCCCTCTTCGCTTCCTTCTCCCTCTCTTCTTTCAGCTTAGCAGTCACAATTTTGTCAACGCCATCAATGCAGCCCTCCCTTCCCGGTTTCCTCTGGGCTGCCAGGAAGCTTTTCTCTCGTTCGTGCACTTTGCTGTCGTCTGCCACATCAAACAACTTCTCAGCTATATCCTCGAACCTCATCTTCAGCTTCCCGTTCTTCGTTTTCTTCCTTTTCTGTTCATTTCCCTTCATCATCATCGTCTCCCTCCGCATCCTCCACAGGTCGTGGACTCTCATTTTCACCCTGATTTCAGAGATAGTGGGGACAGTGGCCTTCCTATACACATCCAGTACCTTCTCAGTCACCTTGTTGGTGGCATCCATATAATCAAAAAGCATTTGTTCTTCTCCTTAACCTCTCGTTTTCTGCTTCATAAGCCAGGGCACTTCCAACTTCCTTGTTCAGAGGCAACTTGTTAGATGGCAGAGGCATCCGAACCCCGAACACCTTATCGTTACCCTGGCGCAGCTGAGTGTTGCTAATCTTAGGACGACCCATCTTGGTGGCGGCCCTTTGAACTAACTGCAAAACAACACAGAAAAACAACTTTCAGCACTTCAATATCACCACCTATTGAACAATATTTTATTCAAAAGTACGGACTGAGATTTTGTCCTTAACTGTCCAAGTCAAGCTACTTGGGCTGAATTCGTTGATCAGTCCTGGGACGAATATTACCAGCGGCGTGAATAGATTCCGTGGAATAAATTCAGGGCATTCCCGTCCAGGGAGCCTCAACAAACTCTGTAAATATTGCCATTGGCCTGCCATTGGCACATATACGGAGTTTGGTAATGTTCCATGAGCGGGAATGTCCTGAATTCATTCCACGGAATCTATCCACGCCGTTGGTAATATTGGGCCCTGGTTTTCGAAATATACGTATGTGGTGACTTGCAGCAAAAATATCGGCATAATTTGTAGCGCATTGAGTTGTAAAACAATAGCATATTATGAACCAGTGTACACAGTAGTTGAATAATCCAATTCAATAACTTGATTTTAACAGGTTGTGCCACATTGCCAGTCCCTTTATTATTTACAGTTTTTTCGCCTTTTTCATGCCAAACCCAAAAGTATCCAACCTTCTAATGCAATGATGTAAAAAACTCAAACATATTCGGAATTAGCGTGGCCGATAGACAAATAATCCAACCCAAGCAATTAGATTTTGAAAACTTTTGCCAAACTGTCACTCCCTATGTACAGTCATGTGCCGGTTAACGTCCGACCGAACAACGTCCGATCGCATATATAGTCGACCCTCGTTAAAACGGACTAATAGGGGGGGAAGGGTGTCCGTTTTAGCTGATTGTCCGAATTAACCGATTTAGGGGTTAATATTGCATTTTACAGCTATGTGTATGTTTATTTGAGTGCCCCGTCATAGGAGTCCGTTTTCTCTCACCTCAGCACTCCTGAGTCGTCCGTTTTCTCTTAATCTTAGAGTGCACCAGAGACTGTTATATCTTAGTAGTGACACAGAATTTGATATTGCAACTGAGGTTGCAATTGTTGAGGCAACTTTGGTATGTCTGATTACAGTTGGAATATTCAAGATCCATTGTGAGTGATGTTTAAAGCTTCAACTGTCTTTATGGTTGGTAAAACTTGTCAAGTCTGTCAGTCTGAATGGCATGTGTGAGGCCTTGTGTTTGTACAACCGCTAAATATATAAATATATAATGTTATGATAATTATCAGAAACACATAGGCATAACGAGGTTTATTACAAAGTGATGAAAAGGATACTGTACAGTGGCTAGTCCACAAAACATGTAGCCATGTCTCTTTATTTGAGTGCCCCAGAAATTTGATATGGACAGTTCAGATTTCGTGCGATTCATCCGAAATCCGGATTAAAGGGGTCCGACTTAACGAGGGTCGACTGTATTGTGTGTATATATATATATATATATATATATATATATATATATATATATATATATATATATATATATATATATATATATATATATATATATATATATATATATATATATATATATATATATACACACAGACATACAGTCATGCGCTGGTTAACGTCCGACCGAACAACGTCCGATTGCATATACGTCCGTGGCCCCCCCCCCAAAATCTGTGACGCCCTGACGGAGACACAATGATCCTCCCCATACTGGTCAGATATTATGTGTTAAAGGAATATGCTTCCTATCTTAGGCTATTTTTAAACATTTGCCTCCAAGTGTAATGTTAACCTACATCTATTGAGGATAAAATCTTTCACCTACAAATTGACAATAACACATTTGCTGTAATCAGACATATCTAGTTGCCTCAACAATTGCAACCCCAGTTGCAATTGGGGTTGCAATTTCAAATTCTGTTGCATTACTAAGGATTAGCGAAGTTTCTGGTGCACTCTTAAGATTAAGAGAGAAAACGGAGGACTCGGGCGTCCTGATGTGAGAGAAAACGGACTCGTATGATGGGGGACCAAATAAAAAAAGCATAGCTACATGTTTTGTGGACTACAGTATTAAGCGTACCCTTTTCATCACTTTGTAATAAACCTAGCCATGCCTATGTGTGTTTATGATATTTACCATAACATTATATATATATTTAGTGGGTATAAATGGTCGTAAAATGGGAAACTTGGGGTTGGGTCTTGGGTGCCTGGAACCAATTAGAATAAATCCCAAAGGTTCTGGTTCTGTACTTTCGTTATCGGCGGGGTCCCAATTAGGCGCGATAACCAAGGGATGACTGTATATACTTGTGACACTGGCCAGTTGCTTCTGGTGTTATGGTACAGGGGTACCATGTGACAGCACTAGGATCCCGCTTCCTCTATCAAGGAATAAACAATTAAAATTTAAATTGAAAAAAAAAAAATACTTTCAAATAAATTACTATCTTACAAGAATCCCTCCAATGTAAGTTATATTCACCCAGGTCGTTTGGGTCGAAAATTATGAGAATAGCTTAGTCACTCTTAAGTAATGATAAATAAACAGCAGGCAGGCCATGAGCGCCAACTGTCAAATCTTATCTCAAATAAATAAACAAACGCCAGACATTCTGTCACCCCCCCTCTTGCCCCCCCCCTCCTGCTGAAGATAAAAGATTAGTGATTTCTTTGTTTATTTTATATAATATCTCAGACTAAAGTTACGATAATATAATTTGCATTGCTGAAATCCTTGCAAGACAGAGATTAATTTGAATATAAGCATCATATATTTTGCTCAAGATATAAAAAATGTAGTACATTAGTGTACAATGTACATTTTATAAAAAGTTTTTCAATTGTATTTTTGGGTAGATTTACAAAAATTTCTTCATTTATTTTCACCCATTTACATTCACACACCATACTAAAATAAACGTAAAATAAATTAGTGCAAAGCTGGACTGCACATGTACTAATTTGATTACGGTACTAAAATTGTTATGTCTAGTGCGAATTACAACATGTTTATATTCAAATAAATCAGTATCTTACAAGAATCCAAGCTATGTTAATTATATATTCCTAGGTCATATCACTGGCATTTTAAAATGAGAGAAGCTTAGTAGGACTGTTAAATAAACACACAGTGACCTTCGGCTCAAACTTATCACCTCAACCCCCCACCCCCCCCCCAACCCCTCGCTGGGTGGCGGAGCCGTCAGTCTCCCCCCCAGCCAGGCTTTTAGGCTTACAGTTTTTATTTTATATAATATCTCAGATTAAAGTTAGGAGATTATAATTTGCATTGCTGGAATCCTTGCAAGACAGCCAATAATTTGAATATAAACGTCATATATTTTGCTCAAGAGATAAAAATTGTTGTACATTAGTGTACAGTATAGTACATTTTATAAAAAAGTTTTTCAACTGTATTTTTGGGTAGATTTACATAGATTTCTTAGTGCAAAGCTGGAGTGCACATGTACTAATTTGATTACGGTACTAAAATTAATCAGTATGTTACAAGAATCCCAGCTATGTTATTATATTCACCCAGGTCATGTCACTGGCTTTTTATAAGAGAGAAGCTTAGTCACCTAAGAACTGATAAATATACAGGTACACGCGTTAGACCTGGGCCTGTGCCAACTGTCAAACGTACTACCTCCCCTCCCCCCACGCCCCCTCGCACCCCCTCTCTCCCCCATCTGCTGGCGTTGCTGGAATCCTTGTAAAACAGTGAATAATTTTAATATAAACGTCATGTATTTTGCACAAGAGATAAAAATTAATCACGTGTATCACATTACAGTAGTGATTTAAGAGTAAAAGTGTATATGTAAATTCAGAGGCAGTGAAATTTTGCTCAAAGCTGCACTCTTCAGGCATTGTTCCTTATACATATCTAAGACTCCATGCCAAATTTGAAGTTGATATGTCGAGGTTTAGTCTGCCGCATTTTCTACTGAAATTTTTAAATTTACCTACAGTACTAGCCAAACAGCCGCTGTGGCGGTGCAATGTTCTGTTCAGTGTTTATCAACTTTTTTTTCATATCTCTTATTTCATTTAAGTTGTCTTGTTGCAGATGAGTATGGTGCTATGTCTATATTGATTATCAGGGCTCTGACAGACACCAGTTCACAGAACCGGACAAGACTCCCTACACTGGCTGCCGCTTGTGACCGATACTTGATTAGTGATTATGCTGGAGCTGCCATTGCTACTGCCACCTTAACTGACTATGGCATTATCACAAAGGATGACAAGAGTCAGGTTATTGGACCACATAAGCTGCGGGATGCGAGACAAAAATACCGATTTAAGAGGCAAGAAATTGAGATGGCAAGTTTAGATAATTTGACTTCACTCTATTTTGATGGTAAGAAGACCGCCACTCGTGTGATGATAAAGAATGAGAAGACCGAGAAATGGAGTTCGAGGATGATGGTGAAAGATCATTATGTCATCATGGTTGAGCCTGGCAATGAATATCTCACACATGTGACTCCCAAGACTGGACACGGAAAGCAGATTGCCAAAACTATTCACGAGTTTCTGGTGGAGAAAAATCTAACCCAGCAGCCCATTGTGTGTGTTGGTTGTGATGGAACCAATGTAAATGTAGGATCAGAAAATGGAGTCATTCATCATCTTGAAATGTTACTTGGTCACCCGCTCCATTATTTCATATGTCAGCTTCACGGGAATGAGCTGCCTTTCCGCGCAGTTTTTTATCACTATGATGGTAAACCAAGTGGTCCTGAGCATTGGCGTGGTCCCATTGGAAAGCAGATCAAGGAGTCTTTGTCTGAGCTTCCAGTTGTCGCCTTCCAGCCAGTCAGTTTCCCTGATTTCTCTGTGTTTAATGATGAAGTGGAGAAAGATCTGTCCTGGGATCAGAAATACCTGTATAGGATTTGTAAAGGAGTTATCACAGGTGTTGTTGAAGATGACTTGGCTGCTATTGAGCCAGGTCCTCCCTGTGTGTCAAGGTGGAACACCTTATGGAGAAGAATCTTCACGCTGTATGTAGCAACATCAAGACCCAGCCATGAGTTGAAAAGAATTGTCATTACAATAATAAAGTTCAGTGCTCCAATGTGGTTTTACATCAAGATACACCCTTACGTAACACACGGCTCAAGGAACGTATTCCAGTCCCTGCTATATATGAAACACCGGAATAGTGAGGAGGAGACGATAGTGAAGAAGGCTGTCCAGAGAAATGCATACTTCGCCCACACAGATCAACTTCTTCTTGGTATGTGTGCAGATGAGGACATGACTGTTAGAGAAAAAGCTGTCTCAATGATAAGAAAAATTAGAGAGGAGAATCAGCAAAAGGAAGAATGCACTGGCAGATCTGAAGAGGAGGAGGAAGATTCTGATGCTGCTGTTGACGAGAATTTGTTAAACTATACTGATGAGGAGGGTAAAGATGGAGATGGGAATGAGGATGTGCCTCCTGTAGTCAACATGAGAAAGGTGGTGACTCCGAAACTAAAGTGGCAAGCAAAAAACTATCATTCCATGATTAACTGGAGGAATGAACTCAAGACTGAGCCTCCTTACATTGCTTCTGTCAAATCTACAGGTTAATGACATTCTTGAGACACCATTAGTGGTGCCCAAGTGGCCAAACAGCACTCAGGCGGTCGAGAGAGGCATAAAAGTGATGACTGAAGCTTGCACTGAAGTGACGGGATACGAATCGAGAGATGGATATATTAGGCAAAGATTATTGTTCTAGGAAAATGATGCCAAGGTTCCGCACAAAAAAGAATTTCAATATGAACTTGTAATGATTTTCTATACGGTATACCTGTAAAATAACATGTGAATTAAATCGATGTCACCCATGTAAAATTTATCATTATCCTGGAAAACATTAAATGACACCTAATTTTTGGTATACACTAAAAGTTGACAAAAAGTCGTTCGCGATGTGGCAGGGTAAGTATGCATGAAATGGCATGAAATTTTGCACAGGTGTTTGTTACAGCCATACAAACGATGCCTGAAAAGTGCAGCCTGCAACTCAAATAAAAGTGTTTTTTCCCTGCCCCCTAATGTACGCCGAGAGCTTCTCCTTCTGACGCTGGAGGCGAGGGTTCTCAACGGAGTCAAGCGTATAGTGGTTAAGGATCGGGACAAGCGGGCAATGGTCGGTCACTAGGTGAAAGTGTTGCAGGCCTATGAGGTAAAACCTGCACTTGGACGTCGCCCAAACCACAGCCAACAGCTCCAGCTCAATAGTGGCATAGTGCGTCTCGGTGTCAGATAGGAAACGCGAGCCACATTGGAAGAGCCGAAACTGCCCTCCACCATGATCCTGCAAAGTGCAATAGGGAGTATCCCACGCCTTACAAGCATGAGGCATCTGTCTGCAGAACCGTCAGCAGGGCTGGGTCAAACGTGGCGAGGACAAGTGGACTAGACAGGGCCTGTTTCACGAGCTGAAAGGCCTTGTTGTGGTCGGGAGTCCACAGGGATGTCCTCTTGGGGCTCATCAGGGGGCGAAGTGGTTGGGCGGCTGCGGAGATGTCCGGCGAAAACTCTGCTAACTGGTTAATGAGACCGATGAAGGACCTCAAGTCGGTGAGGTTAGCAGGGGTGGGAAAATCCGTGATAGCGCGGACCTTGTCCGGGTCAGCTGCACTGCCATTCCCTGAGAGGGTGTACCCACATTAGTCCACTGAAGAGCTCGCCAGAACAAACTTGTCGGCATTTAGGGTGACGCCGTGCTTCCGGCACCTGTCGAGTACCTCGTAGATATGGCAGAGGTGATCCATGTAGTCCTCATCGTACACGAGTATGTTGTCGACCACTTTCACGCAGTTTGCCAGACCTTGTAGAGCCATATCGCCTCGAAGGCAGAAGGCATCTCCTGTAGCGGCGAATCCCATGGGGCCACGGCAATAACTGTAACGTCCATGTGGGGTCATGAAAGTTGTAAGTGGTTGGTCTTCTTCGGCAAGCTCTATCTGCCAGTATCCACACAGGGAACCCATCGTCGTGAAGAAGCGCGCCTTCGGGTCCACACTGCGGATAGCTGCAAAGGGCATGGGAGAAGGGTGCGCAGGACGAGACACCTGGCTGTTGAGCTTGGAGAGGTCAGTGGTGATCCGAACACCACCTTTGGGTTTTGCGACGACTGCCATAGGGTGAAACAATGGAGACGGGTCATCACCGGCTGGTGCAATGATTTCTTGGGCGACCATGGAGTTCAGCTCGTTTTTGACCGCACCACGGAAGGCCAGGGGGACCAGTCGAGGGGTGTATACATGGCGAAGGGCTTCGCGTCGTCCCTCAAGTGGATCCTCATGGGGGGCATACCATCTTCTTGAGGCGCTTGGATTCCAGAGCGGACTTGGTCACCAGAACGTCGCTGAATTCCTTCAGGAAGTACTTCCGAGCATCCGAAGGAGAGGTGTCACTGGCAAGAGGTAGGGGTAGGGCGACAGCAGGGTAGTTGTTGCTCCCTTTGTGCACCCTGTTGGCGTGTATTACCTCGAGAATAGGTTTTGGGAAGTCCTGGGAGATGATGGCCAACTCTTGGCAATGTCTGTAGGACAGCAAAGGAGTCAGGACACCATTATGCACATCAATCCAGGCTTGACACGACCTGTTGCCAAAGGTGACCTGTGCTTGGAGTGAGCCTAGGGCTGGGGCCATCTGTGAGCCATCTGCTGTGAAGCAGAGGTCCTTGGGAGGCGGTCCTAGATCACTTGGAGAGAGCCCCAAACATTGCAAATGCTGGAGACCGATGACTGTAGCATCAGCCCTGGTGTTGGGCAGCATCTCGAGACAGGATGACACACTGCCGTAGGTCACGATGACGCTGATGTGCTGGGGAACTTTGGTCCTGGGACGCGAGGGGGAGTACACCTTCCTAATATGGCTTGGGCATTGTCCAGGGTCGTCATGCCTCTGATTTGACGACTGGGCGGCCCTCACTGGTGGAAGGGCGCTGCTGCTTCCGCCGACCCTGTCCCTAGGGTTTGTTGGTCGGGCAACACTTGTCGTAGTGGCCCAGACGACCGCACACATTGCACTGGGCGCGTTTGGCTGGGCACCGTACTGTAAGTGACCAGTGGCCCTTGCGGTCACAACTGTTGCAGGTAGACTCAGCAGCTGGACACACCTGTTGCAAAAGGAGCCGGGCGTAGGCGTGGTGGGCGTAGGTGTTGGGGTAGACTTCTTGTACTTGGACATAGCCCGTGCAGCTATAGGGGGAGCTCGGATGGCAGAGGTGGCACACCTGGCAGCCTCATATGAGCGATATATTGTCAACACATCCTTAACCCTTTGGATGCGACATGCGGGTAAACCCGCCCAAAATATTATATTAATTAAATGCGACAAGCGGGGATATCCCACGGCCTTGAAAAAACTTCCCCAAATGAGACGACATGCGGACATATTATGTATTGAGGTATAGGAGTATTTCTTGAATGCAATATAGCTTATTTTTGTACTATTTTGTTTGATATTATCTGAATATGTAATACATATCTAAATTTGCTGTTTAGTAACCAAATTGATATAATTTATTTGCCATATACCAGACATTGATTTATACCAATTTCCTGCATTTTTGGGTATAAATGTCATTTTTTCTCTAAAATTTGCACACATATGTGAATTTTTGTTCCAGATTTGGAAAATATACTAAAAGTTCTCTAGGAAAAACATATAGAAAATGTGATTATATGAAATTCATTTTTGGCAGGATAATTGACACTTTTCAGGAACCGGCGCGAAATTTAATTACGCACCTAAAGGGTTAAGAGAAGAGGAAGAGTCGAGGGAGGTGGGGCGTTGGACAAGCTACTCGTCCTTAACACCCATCAGGATCACCTGCTTCAACTGGGTCTCCTCGCACTGCTGGCGATTACCGGGACATATATCTACCTCTTCTGAGGCTCTCCTGAGTCATACATAGAAGGCGTCAAAAGTCTCGCCCTCCATCTGTCTACAGCTAAACAATTCCCTCCTGCGTAGAGCTTCATTCCGCTGACCTTTGATGTGCCATTGTAGAACATCCAGTACCTTCTCTACAGACAACAAAGAAGTCGGGGACACCTGCAATGTATGTTCCAACACACGCTGCATTTCCAAAGACAGGCACATGCGTAGCTGAATGAGTTGTTTAGGCTGTGGCAAGCTCTGGAGATCCACCATTGTAGCATAATCAATCCACCGTTGCCACCACTCACGAAAAGTCTGGAAAGTCACATCAGGCTTCAAGATGGGTGGGGGTTGAGCAGCCGCTTTGGGTGGGGCTGGGGGGCGTACAGAAGGTGTTGACGAGGGATCTGAGCCAGTCGATACCGAAGCAGTGGGAGAGCCAGGGGCTTGGTTAGTAGTGAAGCTAGATATCAAAGCTGCAAGCCGTTCACTATCTTCCAATCTCCTTTGGTGGTCTCTGTTTGCCTCTGCTTGTCTCCTTTCTTCGTCCTCAACACGTCTTCTCGCTTCGTCCTCACGCCTTTCCTCCCTCATAAACTTCATTAAAGCCATTACCTCTGGATACAAGGCTGAATATCGAGGTGAAGGACTTCGAGATGTGGTGGGAGAGGGTGGGGCGTTGCGCTCTGACTGGTCATCCATCTCTGTAGAGCTGTCATCCGTCTGAGGAGTCATCCGGGTGTCAACTGCACCACTATATAAGGAACAAAACATAATCACTTAATCTGTATATTGTATCTCAAATCAATGTTGACTGGTCAGCCCGTCGTATCAACAAGATCTGAGAAAACAAAAAAAAATTAATACACAGCTAAGTAGATTATATATATAAAATATACATAACAGAATGACGGCGGTCGGTGTGTTTGTGCGTGTGTGTGTATGTGTGCGCGGGCAGTGTGTGGCTGGTAGGTAGGAGCGCGCGGCCAGCTCACAGTCAGTTACACTCTAGATGTGGCCGGAGGAGGATGAGCTAACACTGCTCCTCACAAATGCCCTGAACAAGCCTTCCACCTTGGGGAATCCCTAAAACAAGGTCACACTTAAGCACTACACACACGAGGCACTTATTGCACTTCACATGAACTTGCTGTCACTGAAACACTGCTCAAAACTCGTTGGTAATTCAAACGAGTTTTTGTGGGAGACAATGCGATTAGGAGGGCGACGGTTGACGGAGCGGGGAGGGGGTCTACCGGTCTTAACTATACAGAACGGCACTTATATTTCCAATCAATCAACTCACTGCGCCATGTAGGGGTTCTGGGTACTCAGTTCTAACTACAGGAGCGAACAAACACCTGTAGAGTATTGTAGGTTCTATTTGAAGGAAGTACAGAGGTGCGCAATCCCAGCGCCGGTAGTCCCTACAATCACTATGGGTTAACTGACCTCTCTCTGATCTCTCAGGCAACATGTGGCAAGTAGTACATTAGCAGCTTCCAGATGTCGCCAGGCACATTATCTATGCGTGTGGTGACATGGAAAAGGGGCATTGCCACACGCTACTGACTAGATAAGTAATGTATATAAATGGGGTACATACACAGTATACATACAACATAAATAATATCCATACATTCAACTGTATGAATGCCATCTCCGTCAACTACATGACCAAGGAATTGTATTCTGGATATTTTCATAATTCACATTTAGAAAGTTTAACTTCAAGTCCCGCTGTAGAAGGTTTCTGGAAAACTTCATGGAGTTTGACAAGATGACTGTCTACATCTTTACTGACTACGATGAGATCATCAAAACAGGCACATGTCGTGTTACTATTAAATCACCAAACTAAGTGTTGATTATCCTTTCAAAAGTCAATGGCGCATTTTGAATGCCAATAGGCATATGTAGCAATTCAAAATGCCCCACAGGAGTGCTAAATACAGTATTATCTTTGAATAAAGATTGCAATATATCGCTCAGAACAAGCATTGGGTACCTATCTGGGATAATGGCTTCGTTGATTCGCCGAATATCAATGACTGGGGGCCAGCTTCCATCCTTCTTGGGGACTAAAAACCATGGGCAATTTCTGTTCTAGCATATCTTGAACCATGTCTTGTACTATAGTGCATTGGCTATGAGGTAGTCAATAAGCTGGTATGTAAATCGGGTTTGTGTTTGGTTATTAAAGATATGTGAGGTGAAGTGACACTTGTCTGACCTAGTGGATTGCCAGGTAAAGCTATAATTTTTTTGCAGTCGGCAAGCAACTAGAGGAGCCTAGTCTTGCCTTGAGGGTGATCAATTACCTTAATGTGGTATTAATCGATCAATCCTCTCCTGTCTGGTTTATGTAAGTGTATGTGTAACACTACCAATTAGAAACTGTGTAGGTGTGGTAAACCAGATTATCACACAAACAACATCCCAGTTTCAATATTCTGGGAGCACCTGGTATGTGGAGAACGAGGACATCTGTTAAATCACCAGGACGAATCATATTCAATGTAGATTTACATGCAAGACCTTTAATCCGGGAAATTTCCATAAAACAGACTACGTCAGTGCCAGTGAAGACGTCAGGTACGCGAACAGTGGCTCTGATTGTTTCCCCATTCTTAAAATGGAGAGTACCTGTTAAGACTGCAGGTACTACTATCCAATTTTTGCTGCTAAAATCACCCTGGGTAAATGAGTCGGTGGGGCCTGAGACACGCTGAGACTCGAGATCCATCTTCCTCGTAGAGTTGGGTAAAACATTCACCCTGGTGGTGAGCAATGGTACAGAATTGTGCATGGCACAATAGGTAACGGCACCAACAGTGATAGTATGTTGGATTGGCTGAACATCTATCATGTTGTGTCTAAGCGTTGGAAGACCAAATAATATGTCAGCTGGTAAGATAAAGTCCTTGACTATGTAACACACTTCCAGAAATGGTTTACCAATTGTAGAAAAACGTAGAGGTAGTGTTACCACTCCCGTAATGTTCAGCTGGTGAGGTGAACGTTGCTCTAGTTCTTGATAGGACGCTAATGAGAGTACATTTACACACACATCCTTATCTATATCTAAGGAAAGTGTGTTGGTATCCATCATCACCGGAATAGACAACACTTCTGATTTGTTCAATGCCACTATTAACAAAGCTGCAGTGTTGCTTTGCGTTGTTACAGTTGTACCTATCCCGCGTCTTGTTGAACAAGACGGTGGTTTTCCCCCAACTGCTTATAATAATAGTGACGACATGGCCATCGTGGCTGTCTATCATACCTCGAATCCTTACACCATTGTGGAGTTACAAAGTGCTGGGAATTACGTGAGGCAAAGTCATGTAATATACACCACATATCACATGTCAGTACAGTAGTGACTTGGTCGGAACAACTGCTGAATAGGACGGAGGTAGATGTAGTGGTGGTCTTGAATTTGCCGTCGGGGTTGTGTGGTGTTTGGGTATGTTACCACCTTGTTGGAGCCGGTAACAATAGTCAATAACATGACCATTAGTGTTACAGTGTTTCCTTAACAGTTGCTGTTTAGATTTCGTGCAAGTATCCTTGGAAACCTTGTAATGAACCGGCACCACAGGTGTAGCTGTACTGGCCAGTGAGGTACAGGCTAACTTAAGTGTGATCTTACGTGCATAAGAAAGCATTGTATCAGACGGGGCATAATCATCAGTCTTAGCTTGACCGTACGCAGGGTCCTGTAAACACAATACAACAGTTGCAATTTCATTAATGAGTGCAAACTATTCAATGATATGGTGCCGTCCTTGTGATCCTCATCTTCTGCAATTGCAATGTTCTGCACAACATCCTCACTTGAACCTGAAAATGTAACTACAGCGTATGTGATAACCATCTTCCGCTGTGAACTCGTGAATGAGGTCATTCTGCAGCAACACTTGAAATATAATGGAAGTGTTAGCAAATATGTTTGAGCCTGCTCTAGCCATTGTTCGTTGGGTGTTAAACAGCTTAGATGTCACTGAAGGAATAGAGGATGTAGGAGGTAAAGTGTACTGTCCTGACACACTGGGGATTGGTGGTTAAGGAGAATGAACAGATACATACTGAGGTGTTGTGTTGTACATACGACCTGACCTAAGTTGGGTACGGTGTAAATCACCAAAAAATTGATCTACTAATTGTTCACTATTCTCAATGGAAGTGTTTTGCTGTAGAAAAATTTGTATTCCATGCATATATTCCATGACACCAGTAACAATGCCACCTCCAACATGGTGAACTGTGGCAGTTACTATTGCATTTTCTGTTTGTTCAGAGGTATGAGAGTATTATAATCTTTTTGCTAAATGCATAATGTCTGAACCAGATAAATGAAAAAAAGCATTAATAAATGATAATTCAATCATACAAGATTATACTCAATAATAACCTTGCCCATGTTTATTTACATACAGTACTCAGACTTGAATTATACATTGTGGAAACAAGTATTTGCTAAAATTTATTAGTTTTTATGACAAAAAACTTACTCCATATAAATATCAACACCATCTCTGAAACATTTATCACTTTTAACCTAAAATATTATGACAATTATGATAATCTTGGTACCTTGATGCAATGGTTTCGTCAGTGACTCCCCCTCACCCACCATCCACACTCTATTCTTCGAGTATAACCCTTAAAGGTCTGACGAATCTTGGGAAGTCTCCCTTCAGAAACTGAATAGTAGGCTAAAAACGAAAATTATAAAATGAATGTTCTCGTCTTAGGAAATGTTAGACATACATATTAGTCAATAGGAAATAACATAATTATTACTGTACTCACCACCTATGGTTATTGGTGAGTTAGAGAAGTCAGCGAGACAGCGTACCTCAGCACCCCTCAAGCAGTTATCGCGCATTTGTGAGTGAACGGTAGTGCATTGCCAACTAACTCCATGTTCTTACAACTTTATGAACACCTTCATATGGTTCCTTATAACACTACAGCATATACAGTACATTCACCACTGTGGCTTGGAGTGGCAGGGCTTGGGAATTGGCATTTCAAGTGGGTAATCCAGAGAGGTAGATGCACGACCTTCCTCCATGGTGACAACAGTTATACTAATTATTTGCTTAAGATGCGGACATGTGGTCAAGGACAAGCGTGGGTGAGCGGGGATGAGTTATTGCAACAAGAAAGGCATATATTGTAAGGCGTTTTAGATGCACGGAATAGCTAATGCATTAGCTATTCCGTCTGCACAGACGCTTCTGCTGAGTTGTGCGCATGACACCTTAAGAGGGAAAAACAAACACCTTGATCAGGCATTAGCCTTGTGAAGCGCCTGAGCGGCCCAAATAGCTAACAACCAATCAGCGATTTCTCCCACTGAAAATATGTGAATCATGGATGCTTATGGAGAATAGTTTGATTAATATTGAAGAGTTGGAGGCATGTAAGGCAATAAAAATAATTCTATATACGGTAGTATATTGGATAAGACCTAAAAAATGAGTATGGCGTGAAAGAATTAAAAAGGATTGCGCCTAGTTGAAACCAGTTTTGGCTCCACCCATTTTTAAACGGGCGCTGTCCGATTTCATTAGCCGTTGGTGACTTTGGTGTGACAATATTGATAATTACTCAAATATGATTGAAACCTTAATATCATTACTCAGAAGATACCTTACATAAGGGTGAACAAGTTGCTACAAGCTTTTGTTCCTGAGCTGGACACCTTATCAGAAACCGGGCGGTAACCGACCCCCACAGACTCCAACGTTTTGTTTACTTACATTTCACCTCATATTTAGCCTATTGCTACCAGCAATAATAAACATTAACAATCGCCACACTTTACAACAGTTACATAAATACAAACAATACCCTAACAATCACCCTAATCCTACCACATAGAAATGTACATAAATATTACAAACTTATGTTACATTCTAAACCAGAGTACCACAATTTGCTATCAACCACAACAGGCTCCGCCGACCACCAGCTCCACACCCTCGTCCGTCCCGGAATGCTCTGCCCTCCTCCCTGGTGCACCGCTTCATTATAATTCCGTTCAAGATCTGAACAGCACAGATACGGAGCTCCGGAGAGCCTAACCATGAGCCCGAGTTATGGGCCATCCAATGTATCTCTGATCCATGACTCGAGGTCCGGAACATCGAGATGGGGGATCGAGTAACGGGGGTGGAGCAGTGGTCATGCAGCGGACAAACACGGGTCGGTGGTCAGGTACGTACCAGTCGGGTCCTCGAGCATATTCTATATCAAGCTTCGTAATAAAGTTGATTACAGTTCTGTAAGTGCAAAAATTAAAACTTAAACGAACCTGAAATTTGTCGTATTCCATGTATAAATATGCGAACACCTAGCCGCGAGAGAAGAAGCGTACAGCTGCTCTCGTTGTTACGTGTGGTTTCAGAGTCCGGGGGAAAACACCTTTACAACGGGCCCAATTTTTTGTGTTATTCTTATTTATTGTTGACTGATTGTCTTTTTTTTCCTTTTTCTATACATTTTCTTCACTATTTCTTTCTGTATTGTGTCCAAGTAACAGTTTTCCCAATTTTATTGTTTTCTGAAGACTGTGTTGTACAACAGTTATTCCCAAGACGTGGTACAATGTCGCACTTTTTAATGACAGTCTGGGATCACCTAATGCGTTAGCTATTCTGGGCATCTTAAAACACCTTAATAGTCATGCTACTCACGTGGTTAAATAAAAAAATGAAGTGCTAGAATGACAACATCAGACCCCTACTACGTCGGGCGCTCTGGGAGGGCGTCAGACCTTTAAGGCTTGAACGGCAAATTGAATTTAATGGCATGGTCCAGGTTCCGTTGATGCCGTTAAATCGAGGTTCAACCTGTACAGTACATTTTGAAAATGGACACCTATTTAGTTTCATTTGATATAAAGAATTATGCACACACTGTAGTTCTCAGTTTCTGTTAACCATATGCCTGTATTACAGCTTGTAATAAACAGTAAAGTAGTTTAATCCTTAGATGGCTAACATCAGACTACATTATTTCATAAACTTAGGAGAGAGATTGTATATTCCAAAGTTTAGAAAACTATCTCAATAATCAGCTTGAATTACGACCAACAGCAAGTATTTGTTTCATGTCTGTCTATCAGTTATCTATCAGTCTAACTATCGAGATTATAAGCTTGCCAGCGGAAATACTGTAAGGGAAGGGGCACCAAAGGCAAAAGTGGCTGAGGGGTGCTTGAGACATATGCTACTCCCCTGGTGAGAGTTATGACCTCTTTTAAGATCTGGACACAATGGTCTAGCACCTTCTTCCCAAAAAAATGTAACTTAAAAATAATTATTATTGGTTTGGAATAGATGTACAGGTATAACTTTTGGGATGTGAAAAAGTTGGTATGTAATTTATTATGAATCAAATATGAGCAAGGTGAAAAATACAATGTCTGTCATTCATCTGAAAATAATTATATTTCGCCTTTTACAATATTTCATATACTACAGTATTGTAAATAGATAAAGGAGTTACTTAAACATCTGAAAGTAATTATATTTTATCTTTTACAATAATTCATATGCTGTACTATCATGAAGTTAAGCATCGTTGGGTCTGGCGAGTACTTGCCCTACAAATACAGAATGCTGCTTTGTCAGCTGTGCTTAGTCAAATTGACTGAATATCAATTATTAATTATTATTATTCGATTCAATCCAATATTATTATTTAGTCAAATCTTCCTCTTCATAAGTATATCTAAGGTATCTGAATTATAAAAATAGTTACCTTGATAATTTAAATAATATCTATAAATACATAGTGAATACACAAGTGGAACATTGATCCAGAAATCCCCTTTTCTAACACATCATAAAGCCAGGCAGCTGATGAAAATAATATCCAAAAGTGTTAGTACTGCATAGTGCTACTGGATAATCCAAGTTTTAAAGTCCCATTAGCATTACAACTGATTCTTCATATTGTTCAAACACCAACTGCCTTCTTGCCTATGAACTAAATGGTCTTTGAAAAGTTTCTGAAGATGGTGGTTCACATTACCCTCAGCTGCAAGGTGTAGATGCCCAGGAACATCCTGTTGAGAAATCAAATGTTACTGTTTTACATGAAAACTCAAGCAATCTTGTGTGGTACAGTCAGACCATAAATTACTTTTACATCTGGGTGAGATGGATTTCAAACTGAACACTACCTTTCCTGTTGTCTTGATAGGGTTAGTAAGTATGACTGCAACATCATTTCCCTTATCTTTGTTTTTCAAAACATAAGAATCATATTTTGTACAACTCCAAATAGGACAAATTCCTCTTTGAAAAATTAGAAGAAAAAATTAAAAAGGTCAATTTATAAAATAATCAGGTAGGAAGTTTGTCTTTGTAAGAAATCTTGTTATACATGAGATTAATATCAAGAGTTGATGGTGTAAACTTCTATCATGACCTGGTCACTCACTATGAAGATTTCTGAAACAACCAGAGCAGCTGCAATTACGCTCTACAGTCTTGGCCTCAGCAACTGTGAAATTGCTAAGTGAGCAGACATCTCTAAGCCCATGGTAAGTCTGTAGACTAGGTGTTAAGAATACACTGGTGCCACTGATGACAAACCAAGGAGTGGCCACCCTCATTGCACAACTCATAAAATCAGGATACGTATTGTGAAAATTTATCTTTTTAGATGATAATTTTCCAATATTACATTAAATACTGTACTATACTGATTTTTTACAACCCTGGATCAGACCACAGTAGCTGCTGTTAATAGATCCCTTCACTCTTGGATGTTAGCAGTATAAGGTGTTGTAAGCAGACAATTTACAAGTGACTGCACTCCATTAACCTCAATAGCAACAGGCCATCGAGGTAATCCGAGCCAAGTGAAGCTAACATGGAAAAGAGAATGACGTATGCTCTTGAGTATGCAGACAAAGATAGATTCTGGGACCAAGTAATCTTCTGCGACAAGAAGCGGTTCAAAACAAATGGTCTATGACTACTAAAGTGTGGTGCAAAATGAATACAAGGTAATTCTCTCTCCTAGTTAAATTATGTTTTCAAGTGTCAATAAGAGCACACAGTAAGTTTACTAATTGAAAAATAGTCCTTTTTCCTTTTTTGTTTTTCTGATATGCATCAGAGCATGTGTTTGGTAGCTAAAGGAGTGGAAGAATTAGTGTTAGTTTGTTTGGATGGATGCATGCAAGATGTATCAAGGAGCTGGCTTATGTCAGGCTGGGCTGGTTAACCGACTTGAAATCTATGGAAATTGTAGAGTAAGTCCTGCTACCCTTGGTGAGTGCAATGATTTTTCCTAAGCCCACACCATTTTACATTGGTGCAAGACAACAGCCCCATCCACACCTGTCACACTGTTATTGCATGGTTTTGGAATCACCCCAAAATTTTGCTACTGCTTCATCCTCCCAAATCCCCAGATCCTTACCCCAATAAACATGTCTGTGCAACGATGACGTAGAAGATGGGATTATGAAGCTAATAGTCAGAGCTGCCATCCACTCGAGTTGGCAATGCTGATGGGATGCCGTTGGAACAAACATGCTCCATGGCATCCACCCTGCTTTGGGTGCCTGGGGATATCAGTCCCTGATATCCCCAGGCTGCTGGAAGACTACTCTGGCCAGCCATGGTATTGGCCACACACGGCTCACTCATGGTTTTTTAATGGAGAGGGCACCCTCTCCCCATTGTGATGACTTTTCTGGCCACATTGACTGTTCAACACCTCCTGTGGGAGTGTCCCAGTCTTAGAGACCTTCGTCGTAACCACTTCTCCAGGTGCTGGAGGGGGGGAGGGGAGACGCACCTTACCATCTGTCTTTGGTGCTGGGGGGAGTGGGTAGCATGGGAGGGGGCGTCCTCTCCTTCGTGGAGGTTGCCGGCCTTCTATTCAAGCTTTGAGTTTTATCTATTAATGTTTAAATGTTTTTATAAGTTCTATGTTTTATATTATTTATGTTTTTTTTTGGCCTTGCATTATTTTTTTTAGCCTTCTAAGCTTTAGTTTAATTCAACGGCATATTACCTAACCTGTTGCATCGCTAGGGGTATAATTACCACAAACATTAAATCAATCTTCATAAGGATTAATGTAAATAGATGGTGGGGGGGGGGGTGGATTCCCAGCTTGCAACTTTCACTACATATTTTTCGATATACTGTACTGTATACTCCTCATGACCCGAGGCTGTTCGGGACTAGGTTCTTGTGTATACTGTAGTACTGTACCAATAAATGTGAGGAATAAATAAAATAAAATAAAAATACAGCACTGTATTTTGGGAATAGTTTTACTAGATGAGGGAAACTGTAGCAGCTAAGATCTCGACCACCACTCCTTCCTCCCTCATTTCAGGATTGATTCATTGCAGTAATTACATCCCTTGCAATGCAACAGCTTAGGACATATGTCGCCAAATTAAAATTAAGGCTTAAAAGACTATACAGTAATACCCCGCTTTACGTGTTTCATTTTTACTCGTTTCTACATTTACGCGGTACCCCGCCAGAACCGGAATGTTCACTTTACGCGGTGCATCTACTCATATACGCGGAGAGCGGCTTGCGGTCATCTCGCGCCGCGCCATTTTTGGATTTAAACCTCCCGCCATGTTGAGTAAGCGGCACAAGTAGGTTGCGCAGTGTATGTCTTCGTTGCGTTATCGGTGACGTCATATGACGTATCGGACTGTGATTGGGCCACGCAT
Source organism: Homarus americanus (assembly GCF_018991925.1). Classification (NCBI taxonomy): domain Eukaryota; kingdom Metazoa; phylum Arthropoda; class Malacostraca; order Decapoda; family Nephropidae; genus Homarus; species Homarus americanus. The sequence goes on from NW_024756101.1 coordinate 22,484, forward strand.
CCTTACCTCCCTCCACGCTAGCTGTGATTGGTTTAATGTAATATGACGTGCCCTGCCGCGGGAGCAATGAAGCCCCTTGACCTACCCGCGTCAGTTACACCCCTCCCGGTAGGTGACAGAGGCATGGTAGGTGATATAGATACATGGTAGGTGACAGAGCCATGGTAGGTGACAGAGCCATGGTAGGTGACAGATACATAGTAGGTAACATAGATGCATGGTAGGTGACAGAGCCATGATAGGTGACATAGATGCATGGTAGATGACAGATGCATGGTAGGTGACAGCCATTTTAGGTGACAGAGCCATTTTAGGTGACCGAGCCATGGTAGGTGACAGAGCCATGGTAAATGACATAGATGCATGGTAGGTGACATAGATGCATTGTAGGTAACATAGATGCATGGTAGGTGACAGAGATATGATAGGTGACATAGATGCATGGTAGGTGACAGATGCATGGAAGGTGACAGATGCATGGTAGGTGACAGATGCATAGTAGGTGACATAGCCATGGTAGGTGACATAGATGCATGGTAGGTGACAGAGCCATGATAGGTGACAGATGCATAGTAGGTAACACAGATGCATGGTAGGTGACAGAGCCATGGTAGGTAACATAGATGCATAGTAGGTAACATTGATGCATGGTAGGTAACATAGATGCATGGTAGGTGATACAGAGCCATGGTAGGTGACATAGATGCATAGTAGGTAACATAGATGTATAGTAGGTGACAGATGCATAGTAGGTAACATAGATGCATGGTAGGTGACAAAGCCATGGTAGGTGACATAGATGCATGGTAGGTGACAAAGCCATGGTAGGTGACATAGA
>NW_024756102.1:0-15444 GCF_018991925.1 Homarus americanus
CCCATTTTTTATGATACAAATTTCCGTTTTCTATGATAATCTATTTTCGTAAATTTGGTAATCTTCTTTCGGAAAGTAGATTTTCCCATTTTTGTAATACAAATTTCCGTTTCTACTGATAATCTATTTTCGGCAAATTTGGTTATCTAATAACTTTCGGAAAGTAGATATTTCCCATTTTTATGATACAAATTTCCCGTTTTCTATGATAATCTATTTTCAGCAAATTTGGTAATCTAACAACTTTCGGAAAGTAGATATTTCCCATTTTTATGATACAAATTTCCCGTTTTCTATGATAATCTATTTTTTCAGGTTTGGTTATCTAACTAACTTTCGGAAGATCGATATTTCCCATTTTTATGATACAAATTTCCCGTTTTCTGATAATCTATTTTCGGGAAAGTTGGTTATCTAAACTTTCATGGAAGTAGATATTTCCCATTTTTATGATACAAATTTCCGTTTCTATGATAATCTATTTTCGGCAAATTTCGTTATCTAACCAACTTTCGGAAGTAGATATTTCCCATTTTTTATGATACAAATTTCTCGTTTTCTATGATAATCTATTTTCGGGAAAGTTGGTTATCTATAACTTTCGGAAGTCGATATTTCCCATTTTATGATACAATTTTCCGTTTTCTATGATAATCTATTTTCGTGAAGTTGGTTTATCTAGAAACTTTCATGAAGTAGATATTTCCCATTTTTATGATACAAATTTCCCGTTTTCTATGATAATCTATTTTCGGCAAATTTGGTAATCTATCAACTTTCCCAAGTAGATATTTCCCATTTTTATGATACAAATTTCCCGTTTTCTACGATAATCTATTTTCGCAAATTTGGTTATCAAATCAACTTTCCCGGAAAGTCGATATTTCCCATTTTTATGATACAAATTTCCGTTTTCTTGATGATAATCAATTTTCGCGAAAGTTGGTTATCTAAAACTTTCCGGAAAGTAGATATTTCCCATTTTTTATGATACAAATTTCCCGTTTTCTATGATAATCTCTATTTTCGGAAAGTTGGTTGTCTAAAACTTTCCGGAAAGTAGATATTTCCCATTTTTATGATACAAATTTCCCGTTTTATGATAATCTATTTTCGGCAAAGTTGTTTATCTAATAACTTTCGCGGAAAGTAGATATTTCCCCATTTTTTGTGATACAAATTTCGTTTTCTATGATAATCTTTTTCGCAAATTGGTAATTTAAAATTCGAAAATCTATTTTAACAAAAATCGTTAATCTACTTTCTAGAAAATCTATTCTTTTGGAAAATGAATAACCAACTTTCGGAAAGTAGATATTTCCCATTTTTATGATACAAATTTCCGTTCTACTATGATAATCTATTTTCGGCAAATTTGGTTATCTAACTCAACTTTCCGGAAAGTAGATATTTCCCATTTTTTATGATACAAATTTCCCGTTTTCTATGATAATCTATTTTCGGCAAATTGGTTATCTAACAACTTGGAAAGTAGATATTTCCCATTTTTTATGATACAAATTTCCGTTTTCTATGATAATCTATTTTCGGGAAAGTTGTTTATCTAACAAACTTTCCGGAAAGTCGATATTTCATTTTTTATGATACAAATTTCCCGTTTTCTATGATAATATTTTCAGGAATTTGGTTATCTAACAAACTTTCCCGGAAAGTAGATATTTCCATTTTTTATGATACAAATTTCCCGTTTTCTATGATAATCTATTTTGGAAAATTGGTTATCTAACCAACTTTCCCGGAAAGTAGATATTTCCCATTTTTTATGATACAAATTTCCGTTTTCTATGATAATCTACTTCGCAAATTTGGTAATATTTCCAAAATTCGAAATCTATTCCCGAAAATCGATAATCTCTCCGAAAAATGAAAATCTATCTACTTTGTAATAACCAACTTTCGGAAAGTAGATATTTCCATTTTTTATATACAAATTTCCCGTTTTCTATGATAATCTATTTTCGGGAAAGTGTTTTATCTAACCAACTTTCACGGAAAGTAGATATTTCCCATTTTTTATGATACAAATTTCCCGTTTTCTATGATAATCTATTTTCGGAAATTTGGTTATCTATAACTTTCGGAAAGTAGATATTTCCCATTTTTATGATACAAATTTCCCGTTTTCTATGATAATCTATTTTCGGGAAAGTTGTTTATCTAACAACTTTCGCGGAAAGATATTTCCAATTTTTATGATACAAATTTCCCGTTTTCTATGATAATCTATTTTCGGCAAATTTGGTTATCTAACCAACTTTCGGAAAGTAGATATTTCCCATTTTTTATGATACCAAATTTCCGTTTTCTATGATAATCTTTACCGGAAATTTGGTTATCAACTAACTTTCCCGGAAAGTAGATATTTCCCATTTTGTGATACAAATTTCCCGTTTTCTATGATAATCTACTTCGCAAATTAGGTAATATTTTCCCCCAAAATTCGAAAAATCTATTCCCAAAAAATCGATAATCTACTTTCCCGAAATGAAAATCTATCTACTTTTCGGGAAAGTAGATCTTTCCAACTTTCCGGAAAGTAGATATTTCCCATTTTTATGATACAAATTTCCGTTTTCTATGATAATCTATTTTCCGGAAAGTTGTTTTATCTAACAACTTTCCCGGAAAGTAGATATTTTCCCATTTTTTATGATACAAATTTCCCGTTTTCTATGATAATCTATTTTCGGAAAGTTGTTTATCTAACTCAACTTTCGCGAAAGTAGATATTTCCCATTTTTATGATACAAATTTCCCGTTTTCTATGATAATCTATTTCTGGAAAGTTGGTTAACTAACAACTTTCCCCGGAAAGTAGATATTTCCCATTTTTATGATACAAATTTCCCGTTTCTGATAATCTATTTTCGGAAAATTTGGTTATCTAACAACTTTCCCGGAAAGTAGATATTTCCCATTTTTGTGATACAAATTTCCCGTTTTCTATGATAATCTACTTCCCAAAAATTTGGTAATATTTTCAAAATTCGAAATCTATTCCCCGAAAAATCGATAATCTACTTTCGAAAAGTGAAAATCTATCTACTTTTTCGGGAAAGTAGATAACCAACTTTCCCGGAAAGTAGATATTTCCCATTTTTATGATACAAATTTCCGTTTTCTATGATAATCTATTTTCGGGAAGTTGTTTATCTAACCAACTTTCGCGGAAGTAGATATTTCCCATTTTTATGATACAAATTTCCCGTTTTCTATGATAATCTATTTTCCGGCAAAATTTGGTTATCAACAACTTTCCCGGAAAGTAGATATTCCATTTTTATGATACAAATTTCCTTTTCTATGATAATCTATTTTCAGGAAAGTTGTTTATCAACTAACTTTCCGGAAAGTAGATATTTCCTATTTTATGATACAAATTTCCCGTTTTCTATGATAATCTATTTCGGCAAATTTGGTTATCTAACCAACTTTCTGAAGTAGATATTTTCCATTTTTTATGATACAAATTTCCCGTTTCTATGATAATCTATTTTCGGAATTTGTTTATCTAACCAACTTTCCCGGAAAGTAGATATTTTCCACATGATACAAATTTCCCGTTTTTATGATAATCATATTAAATTTGGTTATCTAACAACTTCCCGGAAGTAGATATTCCCATTTTTATGATACAAATTTCCCGTTTTCTATGATAATCTATTTTCGGGAAAATTTGATTTATCTACCAACTTTCGGAAGTAGATATTTCCCATTTTTAATACAAATTTCCCGTTTTCTATGATAATCTCTTCCGGAATTAGGTATTCCCCAAAATTCGAAATCCCCAAAAATATTTACTTCAAAAAAAACACACCATAGAACAACTTTCCGGAAAGTAGATATTTCCCATTTTTATGATACAAATTTCCTTTTTCTATGATAATCTATTTTTGGGAAAGTTGTTTATCTAACAACTTTCGGAAAGTAGATATTTCCCATTTTATGATACAAATTTCCCGTTTTCTATGATAATCACGCAAATTTGGTTATCTAACCAACTTTCCCAGAAGTAGATATTTCCCATTTTTTATGATACAAATTTCCCGTTTCTATGATAATCTATTTTCGGGAAAGTTGTTTATCTAACTCAACTTTCGCGGAAAGTAGATATTTCCCATTTTTATGATACAAATTTCGTTTTCTATGATAATCTATTTTCAGAAAATTGTTTATCCACCTTTCCCGGAAAGTGAATACCTCCCATTTTTTTTATACAAATTTCCGTTTTCTATGATAATCTATTTCGAAAGTTGTTTATCTAACTAACTTTCGCGGAAAGTAGATATTTCCCATATTTTTATGATACAAATTTCCCGTTTTCTATGATAATCCATTTTCGGCAAATTTGGTTATCTAACCAACTTTCCCGGAAAGTAGATATTTCCCATTTTTATGATACAAATTTCCCGTTTTCTATGATAATCTATTTTCGGGAAAGTTGTTTATCTAACCAACTTTCGCGGAAAGTAGATATTTCCATTTTTATGATACAAATTTCCCGTTTCTATGATAATCTATTTTCGGCAAATATGGTTATCTAAACCAACTTTCCCGGACAAGTAGATATTTCCATATTTTATGATACAAATTTCCTGTTTTCTATGATAATCTATTTTCGGAAAATTTGGTTATCTAACCAACTTTCCGGAAAGTAGATATTTCCATTTTTTGTGATACAAATTTCCCGCTTTTCTATGATAATCTACGTCGCAAATTAGGTAATATTTCCAAAATTCGGAAAATCTATTCCCTCGAAAATCGATAATCTACTTTTCCTGAAAAGTAGAAAATTCATCTACTTTTCGGGAAAGTAGATAACCAACTTTCCCGGAAAGTAGATATTTCCCATTTTTATGATACAAATTTCTGTTTTCTATGATAATCTATTTTCGGAAAAGTTGTTTATCTAACCAACTTTCGCAGAAAGTAGATATTTCCCATTTTTTATGATACAAATTTCCTGTTTTCTATGATAATCTATTTTCGGCAAATTTGTTAACTAACCAACTTTCCCGGCAAGTAGATATTTCCCATTTTTATGATACAAATTTCTGTTTTATGATATTCATTTCGGAAAATGTTATCTAACCAACTTTCCCGGAAAGTAGATATTTCCATTTTTGTGATACAAATTTCCTGTTTTATGATAATCTACTTGCAAAATTTGCAATATTTCAAAATTCGAAAAATCTATTCCCCGAAAATCGATAATCTACTTTCCCGAAAAGTAGAATTATATCTACATTTTCGAAAGTAGATAACCAACTTTCCCGGAAAGTAGATATTTCCCATTTTATGATACAAATTTCCTGTTTTACGATAATCTATTTGCGGGAAAGTTGTTTATCTTCAATCAACTTTCGCGGAAAGTAGATATTTCCCATTTTTTCTGATAAATTTCCTGTTTCTATGATAATCTATTTTGCAAATTTGGTTAATCTAACCAACTTTCCCGGAAAGTAGATATTTCATTTTTATGATACAAATTTCCCGTTTCTATGATAATCTATTTTCGAAAGTTGTTTATTTAACTAACTTTCGCGGAAAGTAGATATTTCATTTTTATGATACAAATTTCCTGTTTCTATGATATCTATTTTCGGCAAATTGATTATCTAACCAACTTTCCCAAAGTAGATATTTCATTTTTATGATACAAATTTCCTGTTTCATGATAATCTATTTTCGGCAAATTTGGTTATCTAACCAACTTTCCCGGAAAGTAGATATTTCCCATTTTTATGATACAAATTTCCTGTTTTCTATGATAATCTATTTTTCGGAAAATTTGGTTATCTAACTAACTTTCCTGGAAAGTAGATATTTCCATTTTTGTGATACAAATTTCCGGTTTCTATGATAATCTACTCAAAATTAGGGTATTTCAAAATTCGAAAATCTATTCCCCGAAAATCGATAATTTACTTCCTGAAAGTAGAAAATCTATCTACTTTTCGAAAGTAGATAACCAACTTTCCCGGAAAGTAGATATTTCCCATTTTTATGATACAAATTTCCTGTTTCTATGATAATCTATTTTCGGGAAAGTTGTTTATCTAACCAACTTTCGCGGAAAGTAGATATTTCCCATTTTTATGATACAAATTTCGTTTTCTATGATATTCCATTTTCGGCAAATTATGGTCTAACCAATTTCCCGGAAAGTAGATATTTCCCATTTTTATGATACAAATTTCCTGTTTTCTATGATAATCTATTTGCGGAAAATTTGTTATCTAACCAACTTTCCTGAAAGTAGATATTTCCATTTTTGTGATAAAATTCCTGTTTTCTATGATAATCTACTTGCAAAATTAGGTAATATTTCAAAAATTCGAAAATTCATTCCCCGAAAATCGATAATTCACCTTCCCGAAAAGTAGAAAATCATCTACTTTTCGAAAAGAGATTACCAACTTCCCGGAAAGTAGATATTTCCATTTTTATGATACAACACCGTTTTCTATGATAATCTATTTTCAGAAAGTTGTTTATCTAACCAACTTTCGCGAAAGTAGATATTTCCATTTTTATGATACAAATTTCGTTTTCTATGATAATCTATTTTCGAAAGTTGTTTATCTAACCAACTTTCGCGGAAGTAGATATTTCATTTTTATGATACAAATTTCCGTTTTCATGATAATCCATTTTCGGCAAATTTGCTGATTTAACCAACTTCCCGGAAGTAGATATTTCAATTTTATGATACAAATTTCCTGTTTTCTATGATAATCATTTGCGGAAAATTTGTTATCTAACCAACTTTCCGGAAAGTAGATATTTCCCATTTTTGTGATACATATTTCGTTTCTATGATAATCTACTTCGCAAAATTAGGTAATATTTCCAAATTCGAAAAAATCTATCCCCCGAAAAAATCGATAATCTACCTTCCCGAAAAGTAGAAAAATCATCTACTTTTCGGGAAAGTAGATTACCAACTTTCCGAAAGTAGATATTTCCCATTTTTACATAAATTTCCCGTTTCTATGATAATCTATTTTCGAAAGTTAAGATCAACCAACCTTTCGGAAAGTAGATATTTCCCATTTTTATGATACAAATTCTGTTTTCTATGATAATCTATTTTCAGAAAGTTATTATCTAACCAACTTTCGCGGAAAGTAGATATTTCCCATTTTTTATGATACAAATTTCCTGTTTTCTATGATAATTTCCGGCAAATTTGGTTATCTAACCAACTTTCCGGCAAGTAGATATTTCCCATTTTTATGATACAAATTTCCTGCTTATGATAATCTATTTTCGCAAATGGTTATTTAACCAACTTTCCTGAAAGTAGATATTTCCCATTTTTATGATACAAATTTTCCGTTTTCTATGATATCTATTTTCGGAAAATTTGTTATCTAACCAACTTTCCCGAAAGTAGATATTTCCCATTTTTGTGATACAAATTTCCCGTTTCTATGATAATCTACTTCGCAAAATTTGGTAATATTTCCCAAAATTCGAAAAATCTATTCTCCTGAAAATCGATAATCTACTTTTCTCAGTAGAAAATTCTACTTTTTCGGAAAAGTAGATAACCAACTTTCCCGGAAAGTAGATATTTCCCATTTTTTGATACAAATTTCCCGTTTTCTATGATATCTATTTTCGGGAAAGTTGTTTATCTAACCAACTTTCGCGGAAAGTAGATATTTCCATTTTTATGATACAAATTTCCTGTTTTCATGATAATCATTTTCGACAAATTTGGTTATCTAACCAACTTTCCCGGAGAGTAGATATTTCCCATTTTTATGATACAAATTTCTCGTTTTCTATGATAATCTATTTTCGGAAAATTTGTTATCTAACCAACTTTCGCGGAAAGTAGATATTTCCCTTTTTATGATACAAATTTCCTGTTTCTATGATAATCTATTTCGCCAAATTTGGTTAATAACCAACTTTCCCGGCAAGTAGATATTTCCCATTTTTATGATACAAATTTCCCGTTTCTATGATAATCTATTTTCGAAAATTTGGTTATCTAACCAACTTCCCGGAAAGTAGATATTTCCCATTTTTGTGATACAAATTTCCTGTTTTATGATAATCTACTTCGCAAAATTTGGTTATATAACAAACTTCCGAAAATATATTCCCAAAATCTATACACAAATTTCCAAAATAGAAAATCTATTTTCGGGAAATTATATAACCAACTTTCCGAAAGTAGAATTTCCCATTTTTTCTGATACAAATTTCTGCTTTATGATAATCTATTTTCGAAATTTTAATATCTAACCAACTTTCCCAAAGTAGATATTCCATTTTTATGACACAAATTTCAATCTCTATGATAATCTATTTTGAAATTTGCTAATAACCAACTTTCCCCAAAGTAGATATTTCATATTTTATGATACAAATTTCCTTCTATGATAATCTATTTCTGCAAATTTGTTTATCTAACCAACTTTCCTGAAAGTAGATATTTCCCATTTTTTATGATACAAATTTCGTTTTATGATATCTATTTCGGCAAATCTGTTATCTAACCAACTTCCCTGAAAGTAGATATTTCCAATTTTTATGATACAAATTTCCCGTTTCATGATAATCTATTTTCGAAAATTTTTATCTAAATAACCCAAAAAACCCAAAACAAACCCAAAAACAAAAAACCAACTTTCCCAAAGTAGATATTTCCCATTTTTATGATAAAAACTCCCGTTTTATGATACTATTTTCGAAAATTTGTTATTCAACCAACTTTCCTGAAAGTAGATAATTCCCATTTTTGTGATACAAATTTCCCTGCTTCTGATAATCTACTTCGCAAATTAGGTAATATTTCCCCAAAATTCGAAAATTATTCCCCGAAAAATCGATAATTTACTCTGAAAAGTAGAAATTATTCACTTTTCGGGAAAGTAGATAACCAACTTCTGGAAAGTAGATATTTCCATTTTTATGATACAAATTTCTGTTTCTATGATAATCTATTTTCGAAAGTTATCTAACCAACTTTAAGTGATATTTCCCATTTTGGCGATACAAATTTCCTGCTTTCTATGATATCTATTTCGGCAATTTAGTTTATTCAACCACAACTTTCCCGGAAAGTAGGATATTTCCTGTATTTTTTATGATACAAATTTCCTGTTTTCATGATATCTATTTGCGGAAAAATTTGGTTATCTAACCAACTTCTCCCGGAAAGCAGATATTTCCCATTTTGTGATACAAATTTCCTGTTTTCAGATAATCTACTTCGCAAAATTAGTAATATTTCCAAAATTCGAAAATCTATTCCCCGAAAATCGATAATCTACCTTCCCGAAAGTAGAAAATTATTCACTTCAAAGAGATTACTTAACTCTTGAAAGCAGATATTTCATTTTTATGATACAAATTTTGTTTTCTATGATAATCTATTTTCGGGAAAGTTGTTTATCTAACTAACTTTCGCGGGAAAGCAGATATCGTTTTTATGATACAAATTTCTGTTTTCTATGATAATCTATTTTCGAAAGAGTTTATCTAATCCAACTTTCAAGTGAAAGTAGATATTTCCCATTTTTATGATACAAATTTCTGCTTTAAGATATCTATTTTCGGCAAATTTGGTTATCTAACCAACTTCTTCCTGCACAGATATTTCCCATTTTTTATGATATACCGGTTTTCATGATATCTATTTTCGGTAAATTATCTAACTAACTTCTTCCCGGAAAGTAGATATTTCCCCATTTTTATGATACAATTTCCGTTATCTAAGATATTCATTTTAAAATTTGGTTATCTAACTAACTTTCCTGAAAGTAGATATTTCCCATTTTGTGATACAAATTTCTGTTTTATATAACTACCGCAAAATTTGGTACATTTCCAAATTCGAAAAAATCTATTCTCCCGAAAATCGATAATCTACTTTTCCCGAAAAAGTAGAAAATCTATCTACTTTTTCGGGAAAAAGTAGATAACCAACTTCTCCCGGAAAGGAGATTTCCCATTTTTTTATGATACAAATTTCCTGTTTTCTATGATAATCTATTTTCGGGAAAGTTGTTTATCTGAATTGAACTTTCGCGGAAAGTAGATATTTCCCATTTTATGATACAAATTTCCTGTTTCTATGATAATTTATTTCGGGCAAATTTGGTTATCTAACCAACTTTCCCGGAAAGTAGATATTTCCATTTTTTATGATACAAATTTCCTGTTTTCTATGATAATTCATTTTCGGGAAAGTTGTTTATCTAAACTAACTTTCGCGGAAAGTAGATATTTCCCATTTTTTATGATACAAATTTCCTGTTTTCTTATGGAGGAATGTTTCGGTAAATTTGTTATCTAACCAACTTCCCCGAAAGTAGATATCCCCATTTTATGACACAAATTTCCTGTTTTCATGATATCTATTTTAGAAAATTTGTTATCCAACCAACTTTCATGAAAGTAGATATTAGCCTCCTGTTTCTATGATAATCTACTTCAAAATTAGGTAATACTTCAAAAATTCGAAAATTATTCTCGAAAAATCGATAACTACTTTCTCAAAAAGCAGAAAATCTATCTACTGTGAGATAATTAACCTTCCCGGAAAGTAGATATTTCATTTCGTGATACAATTTCTGTTTTCAGATAATCTACTTCTGCAAAATTAGGGTAATATTTCAAATTGAAAAAAAAAAAATTATTCCCGAAAATTGATAATCTACTTTCCCGAAAAGTAGAAAATCTATTCACTTTCGGAAAGTAGATAACCAACCTTCTGAAAGTACATATTTCCCATTTTATGATAGAAATGTTTTATGATATTTATTTTGAAAGTTGTTTATTCAACCAACTTTCCTGGAAAGTAGATATTTCTATTTTTATGATACAAATTTCCCGTTTTCTATGATAATCTATTTTCGAAAGTTGTTTATCTAACTTAACTTTTAAAGAGTATCATATATAAATATGTTAAGATTATTAAAATATAATCTCAAAGGGATTTTTAGAATACAGAAGAATTACCAAACAGGTTATTTCCTGTACTGGAAAAACGACCTCTGAAAACGATAATCATTTTGAGTAGAAATTGACTACTGGAGAGATAACTCAACTTTAGCAGATATTTCCCATTTTTAAGATGCAATCAGTTTTCTATGACACCTATTTTGGAAAGGTTTATCAACCAAACTTTTGAAAAGTAGATATTCTATTTATATATGCCAAATTTCCTGTTTATGATAATCTATTTTCGGCAAAATTGGTTATTGTCCAACTTTCCCGGAAAGCAGGATATTTCCATTTTTATATACAATGGCCATGATAATCTATTTATGGAAAACAATACACTCAACCAACTTCTAAGTGATATTTTCACCTGCATACAAATGTTTTCTTTTATGATAATCTACTTCGCAAAATGAAGGTTTCAAATTGAAAAAAAAAACGGCCTCGAAAATTGATAACGCCTGAAAAAGTAGGTGTAATTATCTACTTTCGAAAGTATAACCAACTTTCCCGGAAAAGCAGATATTCCCATTTTTATATACTTCTATGATAATCTATTTTCGGGAAAGGAAATATTTAACCACCAGGTATATTCTATTTTTATGATAATAAATTTCTGCTTTTATGATAATCATTTTCTACCAGTTATCCAACCAACTTTCCAAACAGCAGATATTCCATTTATTATACAACTTCTTTTTTATGATAACCATTTCGAAAAGTTGTTTATTCAACCAACTTTCGCAGAAAGTATATTTCCCATTTTTATGATAAATTTCCCAAGCCATGATAACTATTTTCAAATTTGTTATCTAACCAACTTTCCCGAAAGAGACATTCCATTTTTATGATAAATTTCAGACGATATCTATTCGGAAAACTTGGTATCTAACCAACTTTCTCGAAAGTAGATATTCCCATTATTATACAAATTTCCCACTCTTCACTATAATCTACTCGCAAAATTAAGCAATATTTCCAAAATTCGAAAAAATCTATTCTCGAAAAAATCGATAATCCAATTTCCCAAAAAGTAGAAAATCCATCTACTTTCGAAAGAGATAACCAACTCTTCCAAAGATATTCCCATTTTATGATACAATTTCCGTTTTTATGATAATCCAAATATTTATCTAACCAACTCTCGCGGAAAGTGATATTTCATTTTATGATACAATATCCAGTTTTCTATGATATCTATTTTCGGCAAATTTGTTATCTAACCAACTTTCCCGGAAAGTAAGTAGATATTTCCATTAGTTTATGAAGGGCTACCCTCTTTGCCGCGATACTCCATTTCGGGAAAGTTGTTTATCTAACCAACTTTATGAAAGTAGATATTTCTAGTTTTTATGATACAAATTTGTTTCACGATATCTATTTTCGGCAATTTGGTTATCTAACCAACTTTCCCGAGTAGATATTTCCATTTTTATGATGCATAAATTTCCTGTTTTTATGATAATCTATTTTCGGAAAATTTATTCTAACCAATCCTTCCCGGAAAAGCAGATGTTTCCCATTTTAAGATAAATTTCTATGATAATCTACTTCGCAAAATTAGTAATATTTCTCAAAATTCGAAAAATATATTCCCCGAAAATCGATAATTCATTCTGAAAAGTAGGTAACTATTCACTTTCGGGAAAGAGATAACCAACTTCCGGAAAGAGCATTTCATTTTTTATGATACAAATTCCTGTTTTATGATAATCTATTTTCGGGAAAGTTGTTTATCTAACCAACTGCGGAAAGTAGATATTTCCATTTTGGCGATACAAATTTTTCTTATGATATCAATATTTTCGGCAAATTTGGTTATCTAACCAACTTTCCCGATATTTCATTTTTATGATACAACGCTTAGATATTCATTTTTCTTATCTAACCAACTTTCGCGGAAGTAGATATTTCATTTTTGCAGCCAAATAAGGTTTATGATAATCTGGCTTTTCGGCAAATTTAAGGTCTAACTAACTTTCCCGGAAAGTAGATATTTCATTTTTGTGATACAATTTCTGTTTATGAAATTTATTTTCGGGAAAGTTGTTTATCTAACCAACTCGCGGAAAGCAGATATTTCCCATTTCAGATAACTGCTTATGATAATCTATTTTTGGCAAATTGGTTATCTAACCAACTTTCCCGGAAAGTAGATATTCCATTTTGATGCACTCTGTTTTCATGATAATCTATTTTCGGAAAGTTGTTATCTAACCAACTTCGCAGAAAGTAGATATTTCCATTTTTTATGATACAACTGCTTATGATATCTATTTTGCAAATTTGGTTATCAAACCAACTTTCCCGGAAAGTAGAGTGTATTTCTATTTTTTTATGATAAATTTGTTTTATGATATCTATTTTCGGCAAATTTTGCTATCTAACCAACTTCCCGGAAAGTAGATATATTTCCCATTTTTAGATACAAATTTCCCGTTTCTATGATAATTCATTTAAAAATTAGGTAATATTTCTGTACCCGAAAATCTATTCCCCGAAGCATCTACTTTCCGAAAAGTAGAAAGGGAATCTATCTACTTTTTCGGGAAAGTAGATAACCAACTTCCCGGAAAGTAGAGTTATTTCCATTTTTGCGGATACAATTTCCTGTTTTCTATGATAATCTATTTCGAAAGGTTTATCTAACCAACTTTCGCGGAAAGTGTAGATATTTCCCATTTTTATGATACAAATTTCGTTTTCATGATATTCTGGCTTTAAAATTTGGTTATCTAACCAATCCTCTTAGTAAAAGTAGATATTTTCCTGTATTTTCGCCATATACAAATTTCCTGTTTCTATGATATTTTATTTTCGAAAGTTGTTTATTTCACCAATCCTCGTGAAAGTGATATATTTCCCCATTTTGCGATACAAATTTCTGTTTTATGATAATCTACTATGTAAATTAGTAATATTTCAAAATTCGAAAATCTATTCCTCGAAAATCGATAATCTACTTCAAAAAGAAAAATCTATCTACTTTTCGAAAGTAGATAACCAACTTTCCCGAAAGTAGATATTTCCCATTTTTATGATACAAATTTCGTTTTATGATATCTATTTTGGGCAAAGTTGGTTATCTAACCAACTTTCCCGAAAGTGTATATTTCCCCCCCATTTTATGATACAAATTTCCTGCTTTCAGAGGAAATGATTTTTGTTGTTTATCTAACCAACTTTCGCGGAAAGTAGATATTTCCATTTTTTGATACAAATTTCCTGTTTTATGATAATTATTTTCGGCAAATTTATTATCTAACCAACTTCCCGAAAGTAGATATCTCATTTTTATGATACAAATTTCCGCTTTGCGATAATCTATTTTCGAAAAATTTATATCTAACCAACTTCTTTCCTGGAAAGTATATATATTTCCCATTTTTGTGATACAAATTTCTGGTTTTCTATGATAATCTACTCTGCAAAAATTAGGTATTTCCAAAATTGGTGCAATCTATTCTGAAAAATCGATAATCTACTTTCCTGAAAAAGTAGAGATCTATCTACTTTTCAGAAAGTAGATAACCAACTGCGGAAAGTAGATATTTCATCTTTTTATGGATACAAATTTCCTGTTTTATGATAATTTATTTTCGGGAAAGTTGTTTATTCAACTAACTTTCGCGGGAAAGTAGATATTTCCCATTTTTTATGATACAAATTTCTGTTTTGAGATAATCTATTTCGGCAAATTTGGTTATCTAACCAACTTTCCTGAAAGTAGATATTTCCATTTTTGTGATACAATTTCTGTTTTATGATAATCTACTTCTGCAAATTAGGTATTTCCTCAAAATTCGGTGTTCATCTCTGAAAATCTGATAATCTACTTTCCTGAAAAGTAGAATTATTTACTTTTCAGAAAGTAGATAACCAACATTCCCGAAAGTAGATATTCTCTATTTTTTATGATACAGATTTCTGTTTTATGATAATCTATTTCGGAAAGTTTATTCAACCAACTTTCGCGTGAAAGTAGATATTTCCCATTTTTTATGATACAAATTTCCTGTTTTATGATATCTATTTCGCAAATTTGGTTATCTAACCAACTTTCCCGAAAGTAGATATTTCATTTTTATGATACAAATTTCCTGTTTTCTATGATAATCTATTTCGGGAAAGTTGTTTATCTAACCAACTTTCGCGGAAAGTAGATATTTCCCCATTTTTTATGATACAAATTTCCTGTTTTCCATGATAATCTACGGGCAAATTTGGTTATCTTAACCAACTTCGCGGAAAGCAGATATTTCCCATTTTTAAGATACAAATTTCCTGCTTTCTATGAGATAATCTATTTTGTACTGGTTATTCAACCAACTTTCCTGGAAAGATATTCTATTTTTTGTATACAACTTCCGTTTTCTATGATAATCTACTTGCAAAATTAGGTAATATTTCAAAAAATTCGAAAAATCAGCAATACGTAACTTGAACGAAGCACAACAT